>NW_016159839.1:65045-66479 GCF_001687245.7 Rhagoletis zephyria | reverse complement strand
TGACTATCTCGATTCTGTTGACGACAAAGATGACGCTATCACGCTGGCGAAGGACGTGCAACGTATTCATAAGGCTGGCGGATTCAATATTCGGAATTGGTGTTCAAATTGTCCAGAAGTTCTGAACGCCTTGGGCGAATCGGCATCTGAGCTTAAGATTAATATCAGTGGTGATAATACCACAGAAAAGGTACTAGGGGTATTTTAGGTTCCGAATGAGGACGTAATTACATTTAGACTTTCACCTTTATTGTGGCATAAAGAAATTTTTAATGGAAACAAAGCGCCAACGAAGCGCGAAATGCTAAGCATCGTTATGTCCATTTATGATCCTCTTGGCCTAATAAACAACATATTAATTTTTGGAAAAATATTATTACAAGCCGTTTGGCGTAGTTCAGTAAACTGGGATGAAGAAATTGCTCTTGGCCTAGCCAAAGAGTGGTTTCAATGGTTAAAGTATCTGCCTATTTTACAGAACATCAAAATTCCGCGGTGCTACTTAAAGCATCACGCCAATTACGAAAGGGCTGATGTGCAACTGCATACGTTTGTCGACGCAAGCGATAGCGCTTAAGCTGCAGTATGTTACATACGTGTATCAAAAAACAGCGTCGCCGAGTGTTCTCTTATAGGTTCAAAGGCTAGAGTAGCGCCATTAAAACAAATTTCAGTTCCCAGACTAGAACTGATGGCCGCTCTAATTGGTGTTCGGTTTTCGAAATTCGTAATGGAATCGCTATCAATTAACATAAACCGAAAAGTGTTTTAATGTGATGCAAAAACTGTGCTAAGGTGGCTGTACTCAGACAGTAAGCGCTACCATCGTAGCGCTACGTGTGGGTCAAATTTTAGAGTCTAGCGATATTTCGGAATGGAGATGGATCGCGTCAAAAAATAACGTTGCGGACGAAGCCATCAAACGATATAAGAAATTCGAGCTTTCTTCATCCAACCGTTGGTTCAATGGTCCGGAGTTTCTTACTTGGCCTGAAGATGATTGGCCACAAGAAAAACACAATATTGAAGCCACAACTACTGAGTTAAAGAAACATGTTCTTCAAATATCTGAAATTAAAATGCTCGTAGATGTTAATCGATTCTCGAAATGGTGTCGCCTGTGGAGATCAGTGGCTTACGTTTTACGATTTACTCAGAACTGTAAGAGAAGCCTGTTGAACCAACCAATGCTTTTAGGAGAGTTCCAGCAAGACGAGCTTTATCAAGCGGAATTATTGTTATACCGACAGGCGCAGCTTGACGCATTTTCAGAAGAAATAATGCATCTCAAAGCTCAAAAACGATTACGGAAAACATCCCCACTATATAAATTAACAGCATTTATTGATGACGATGGTGTTTTAAGGGTGGATAGCACAATAGCCAACGCGCCGGGGCCACGACAGAACCCGATAATTCTTCCAAAAAATAGTA
>NW_016159839.1:33093-63702 GCF_001687245.7 Rhagoletis zephyria | reverse complement strand
GGTCTTTTCCAAGATTTGGCGTATTGTGAATACCTGATCTATGGTGGATTTTCCAGGCCTAAAGCCACACTGATAAGGTCCAATCAGCTCGTTGACGGTGGGCTTCAGTCTTTCGCACAATACGCTCGATAAGACCTTGTAACCTATGCTTAGAAGGCTAATTCCGCGGTAGTTGGCGCGTATGGCGGGGTCGCCTTTCTTGTGGATTGGGCAGAGCACACTTAAATTCCAGTCGTCGGGCATGCGTTCATCTGACCATATTCTGCATACGAGCTGATGCATGCACCTCATCAGTTTTTCAACATTACCACTGGAAATTCCACCACCTGAATAACGAAACGGTGAAAATTGAATTGCGGCAATACTTCCATATACCACGCTTACGGTTAACAGTGAAATCAATTTTGAAAAATTGTCAAACATGTAAACTTCTAAAGGCTGTACCCACAGCCCCACAAATGGCGAAATTGCCACGAGCACGGACCACTCCATACGTCGCTGCTTTCACTTTTATAGGCGTGGACTTTTTTGGGCCTATTTTCGTTTCGGTAGGTCGGCACAGAGAAAAGACATACGGCGCCTTGTTTACGTGTCTGACAATTAGAGCTGTTCACGTCGAAATTGTTCACTCTCTGACGTCGAGCTCTTGCATTTTAGCAATAAGAAGATTCATCTCTCGACGGGGAACGCCTAAAGAATTCTATAGTGATAATGCTACCAATTTTGTTGGCGCCGAACGAGAACTACGGGAAGCATTGGCTGTTGGTAACAAAGATTTGTTAGTTCGTAATTTCACAACCGCGACGACATCATGGAAATTCATTACGCCGGCAGCACCTCACATGGGTGGCGCATGGGAGCGCCTTGTTCGCTCATTCAAAACCATATTTATAAAATTACTCCGGCACGCGCACCGACTGATGAGCTGTTGCACTGTATGATGGCAGAAGTGGAAAATATCATTAACTCCCGGCCGTTAACATATATACCCATAGGCAGTGAACAAGAAGAAGCTTTAACTCCTAACCACTTCTTGTTAGGAAGTTCCAATTGCATGAAACCTCTTGCCATCTTTGGCGACCACTACACTATTTTGCGTCACTCTTGGCCTACAACTCAACAATATGCACAGCATTTCTGGCAGCGGTGGGTCAAAGAATACTTGCCCAGCTTGACTTGCCGCACGAAATGGCATGACAGAAAGATGCCGATTCGGGTAGGAGATTTGGTTGTGGTTGTCGACCCTGGTCCCGCAAGGAATGTTTGGCTCCGAGGTAGAGTGTTAGAAACAAAAACCGCTTCGGATGGACAGGTTCGCAGTGCTACTATACAAACCGCCCAAGGAGTTTTTGAAAGACCAGCCGTAAAGTTAGCAGTAATAAAAGTGGCTGGCGAAAAGGAGTAAGCCCAGGAATCCATCTCGTCTTACTGAAGGGGGGTGTTACTGCCACTTGTCCAACACCTAGTTTTAATAGTTATTCAACACTGAAGTTATCTATTTCGTATATACCTACTACACGCATATAACTTTATACGTATACTTACGCGAATTTAGATGCATTTGCAAAGTAGCAACCACATGTATATTTTAAGGTTAATTATTGCTAGAGCTGTAAAAGTAACGAAAATTTGGATACCCGTATGTATTCGTTTCTAATCCAAACACAACCCGTATCTTTCGTATCGTTACTTTTGATACAAGCACTTGTACGGCAAAGAACATAGTGACGCGAAAATGTCTTGTCGCTCTCTTTGTCGCGTCACTATGTTCTTTGCCTACCTCACAAGAATCATCGCAACAAATCTTGCAGCGTAAGGAAATGTTCGTTCGTACATATTTTTGTGTGTTGGAGTTGGTTTTTGTATCGAATCGAACAATTTGATACAATCAAGCACTTGTACCTCACACGAATCATGCATGCATGTACGTAGATACACACGCAACATACTTTAGTATCGATACGAAAAAGAGTTTCGTTACTGCGCAATATGTTGCGTTGTACTGATTTACGTTGATGGTGCTATACGGAACATGCGAGTAACGAGACTATTATGTGAGTAACGACTCGGTACTCCGAGTCAGGTGTTGTATTCGTTACTCAGTAACTCAGAATTAATCTAAAGTCTAGAAGCAGAGATGCAAAGTGAATCAAGAATGTGGCGTGTAAAAAGGTTAATACGCCGTTCGTAATTGAGAGAGCGAACGACGTGATTCTGTTGACGTGGAAACGCCATTTCAGAGAAAAACTATCACTACTCATCGTTAGTGGCAAAAAAATAAAACTATCGGAGTGAAATGAGCCAAAAAGTGGAGTGTTTTTGGTTTTCCGTAGTGTCAAAGTGAAAACTTTGGAAGAAGTACATATCTGTGGACATTTGACAAAACATTTCAAGTCTATCTTTCAGGGACAAAGAAAATAGCATAACTCGGCAAAGGTTTACCGTCAGAGCAATCATTTTTATTCAAATGAAAACATGCCGTTGTTGCAAACAGAAACATTTTTAGCGGTTGTGAATAGCGATAAAATAATTTAACATTTCTTTCAAATTCCAAAATTTTCCTCTATGACTTTTTAGTGCATAAAAATATCGTTAGGCGCTTTTTGTACATCCTTCACATAATAACATCCCTGCAAAGCTCGATTGACCGAAACCAAAATACACGTACAAGATTTTTCTATTGTCACATAAATAGAGAACCAGTTGTAGGTTTGTTGTCAGAACTGTGGCGAATGAAGATGCCATAAGATATGCTATTGATCTTTATCCTTAGCATCCTATTGTACTTAATGAAGGTGTTGAGCTTTTGTTGGCGACCTTGGAAAAGATTTTCAAAGCGTCGCATGCACTTGCCTACATCCCACAACTCTCAACTGAGAACTCTCAATTCTTACCATTGAGCGTAAAAACAATCATTTCAAAACTCAAGTCTAATGAAAAAGAAAGTGATTGTGCTACCTTTCAAAAATGCAGTGTCCTGATTTTTCTTTCGACTCATCTGGTCACCTTAGTTATAAACATACAAAGTTGAAATTTTGTTATTTGTTTTTAAATATGGTTCGTGTTATAAAAAAACGATTTAAATCAAAGTTTCCAATTTTATACAAAATTAGGAAAAGTTCAAAAAATTTTCATCAAAACTTACAACATTTTAATCAGTATGCTGCTTCATATTTTAATTTTCGTATAATATTTTGCAAATCTGAAGTGGCTAAGTATTCGCGTTGAGTTTTCATATTTTTTTGCAAACGGTTCTATGCATTTTTTCCATACAAAGTATGAGCGAAGTTTATCTTATATAGAAGAAAATTTCAGGTGCTTTCGTTTCTACCAAAAAATTTCGCCTTTTGATTTTCCTTTTCTCTTTTCGTGTTCGATTATAAAATAAAGGTAAACGGTTAAAATTGTTGTGCTCGTTTCTTAAAATGTCACACTCTTTTAAGGCAATAAAGGCATATTTTCTGGCCTTTAAAGCTTTGCCAGGAAATCAGATGGTTACTGTTATGTATTGAGCGATTAGTACCTAAAATATATTCAACATTACTAACATGATTAATGGTTACAGGATACCCGAAATATGAATTGTACATCACTAGGTGCTCAATCGCTTTGTAATACTCCATTACTTATATTTTAAGGTAAGACCGCACTAAGCGAAGCGACACTGCAGCGGCACTACGCGGCACTACGCGACACGGCGCAACACTTTTTGGTATATCGCACTGAAACTGCAGCGGCTTATTTTCCTTGGCGAATTCTTCTCAAATATTATGTTTCTTTACATACAATTTTCTTCTTGAATGAAATGCATGTGAATATTCACTCACAATTGGAAATTCAATTACTTCAAGTTAAAAATTATAGTACGAAATGTTATGTCGTTCCGCTAGGTATACCGCACTATGCGGCACCGGAACTGCGCGACACCATGCGGCGCGACATTTTTGCCTAGTTGGTTAACTTTGCCGCGCAGTGTCGCGTAGCTCCGCTGCAGCGTAGTGCGGTATGCTCCATAAGAATACATGCCAAGAATATTTTGCCGCGCTGTGTAGTGTCGTGTCGCGTCGCCTAGTGCGGTCGTACCTTTACTCTTTTGTACTTCACTTCTGATATAGCGACTTAAGAATAAAGACATAAAAAAGCGTGATCGTCTTTCTATTCGACTAAAAGATATACAGCCGGGCTCCCATTTTCATTTAATTTTGCGTTTTCGTAAAAATCGTACGATTCTATTTTTGGGTGCTCTTGAATTCGCAACTTTTTGTTATAGAAAAGTTCCATTTTCCACATCGTTTCCAGCATTCTTAAAAGCCATCCCTTGAAGATATGCAACAATTATCGCACATGTATCGTCCGCACCAAATCGTAAATCTTCGTTGCTTCGATAAATTCTCGTTGCCCAAAACGGAGATGTGTATAATAAATAGTGAATTAAACAAATAAAATCAACATAAAAAGTTAATTTTAGGACGCCAAAAATATCGCAAGATATAATGGGCATAATCAAAAATAAATTTAAACTAAGCAAGCTTGTTATTTATGTTAATTTTGCCGTTTACTTTTCATTCCACCGTCTCATCGGCAACCGATTTGAAACCGCAAAAATTTTCCGATTTGCGAACATTGGAGCACGTAATTTTGCGATTTGAAAACTAAAACCCAAAATTTTTGCGAACTCGGAAACGTGAGCCCGGCTGATAATATTTCTGGCGACGAGGAAAAAACAGAAATGGGGTAAAATATTCTGTGAAATCAGAAAATAAAAATTGTCAACCTTTAGGAAAATATAGTAATAGTAAATGCCTGAAACAGAAGTCGACAAAAGTCCGCAGCAAAAACCTGTTTTAATAAAAACAACAAAAATGCTCGGCCACATGGATCCTTATGTAATGGGAAACGACTTTGCAGAGTACGAGATGGGGCTTCAGCAATTTTTTTTGTAAATGATGTGGTGGATGCAAAAAAGGTCGCATTTTTCATCACGTATATTGGAGCTGATGCATATTCCGTGCTCAGGAGATTGTTCTCTCCGGTAAATCCGAGTAATAAAACGTATGCTGAGCTCGTGGAAGCTTTAAAATTATACTTCGAGCCATCAGTAAATGAAATAGCTGAGTCGAACAAGTTTTACAAAGCAGAACAAGGGTCAAAGTCGATTAGGGAATTCATTATCGAACTTAAACACTTGGCGGAAAATGTAAGTTTGAATCCTATCTTAATAGAGCATTGCGCGACAAATTCGTATGTGGTGTAAGGGACAATCAGCTACGTTCCAAATTTCTAAAAGAATCCGCGTTAACATTTAAAAGAGCATGCGTAATTGCTCTGAATTGGGAAATGGCTGAAGGGGAGACGAAACAAATTGGTGCCAAAGGAGAGTCGTATAACACGTGTGCAGTACATCAAGGTCGCAGTAGGTCACGAAGTCATAACGAAGGCCGTTCAGAAAAATCGAATGTGTCAAGCAAACCTTGTTTTCGATGTGGCAAACAGGTCACAATGCCGAGCAGTGCATTTGTAAGAATTGGGTGTGTTTTAAATGCAATAAAAAAGGGCACATCGCAAATCGCTGCTTATCGAAATCAAGGACGGACGGACGGAAAAATAACGTTCACCTTAAAAGTGTAAATGAGATGGTAGAAGCAGCAAGCATCACAAGCATTTCAAATGATGACAATGTGGAAATAAAGGGTGTTTATACTAACAGCTCAGAATGCGTAAAACTAATGGTAGGCGGGAGAGCTATGGATTTAGAAGTCGATACCGGAGCTTGTGTTACAATTATATATGAAGCTAAGTATTTAGAATACTATAAAAATTTCGAATTGAAATTAGTGGAAAGTAAGTTTATTTTTATAACAGGTTGCCATCTTAATTGTGCTGGCAAAATTGAAGTTATTGTAAGCAAGCTGCATTGTTGTGAAAAATATTTATTGGAGTTGATTGTAATCAAATCAGAAAGAGATTTTAAACCTCTACTTGGTAGAAATTGGTTAAATGTTTTATACCCAAATTGGAGACAAAATTTTACTTCTATTAATGTCATAGTTAAAAATGAAAATGATATCTTAAATGAAATTAAACTAAAGTTTCCGTGTGTATTTAATAATATCTCGAACCAATGTATTGAGCATTTTAGGGCCGAAATTATTCTTAAACCCGAAGCCAAACCTATATTCAGAAAAGCGTATGATGTACCTTTCAAACTGAGGGAACAAGTGGAAGAGGACCTATCTAGGTTATGTGCTGAGGGAATATTAGTTCCAGTAACCTATAGTGATTATGCTTCTCCGATAGTAATTGTTTCTAAACCAAGAAAAAAAAATTAGAATTTACTTTGATTGCAAACACTGTGAGACAAATGGTAGGGGTCAGTGATCGGGAAGGGTTCAAACTACCGGGGAAAGTTATATCGGTAAAAAAGAAGTTATACGTGTCCCGGCGTTTCGCTGGGTCACGTCTAGGAATCGAGATATATCGATTTGAAGTTAGTAACTATCATATAGGGGAAATTGTCACCTTTGGTGGTCTTTTTTTTGACATAACTCGAGAACCACTAGTCCGATTTTGCTCAAACAAATTTTAAAAAATTAAAAATTCCAATTCCTTTCATATCTGTTCATATAACTTTTTTCTATATAATCAAAAGTTTTGGCGGTAAAAATAAATGCATGAAGAAAAAAAAATATTTTTTGCCTAAAATATTAAATTTTTTTATTTTTTAAATTCATAAAAAATCCAAAACGGAAAAAAGGCAAGTCGTATTACTTTCACGCAAAGTCACATAACCTTTAAGCAAAATGAGACATAGATCATGAAAATCGATGGACGCGTTTCGCTTTTATTCACAATTAAGTGAAGGTATCTCATTTTGACAAGAATATTGATTTTATGTTTCAATGAATTTGGATAATATTTATTATATATTATTTATTATTAACACGTAAAATTAAAAATTATTACAGGTAATTATTAGGTTATTACATAAAATAAATAAAAATAATTTTTTTTTCTTCATACATTTATTTTTACCGGCAAAACTGTTGAGTATATCGAAAAGCGTTATATTAACAGATTAAAGGAATTGTAATTTTTAATTTTTTTAAATTTCTTTGAGCAAAATCGGACTAGTGGTTCTCGAGTTATGTCAAAAAAAAGACCACCAAAGGTGACAATTTCCCCTATATGATAGTTACTAACTTCAAATCGAAATATCTCGATTCCTAGACGTGACCCAGCGAAGCGCCGGGCCACGTATGACTTTGGTTTGACCGATATAACATTTCCCGTTGGTTTCATCCCATCCCGATTTTGACTGTCGCATAGTGAAAGTTACCATTAATAGGTTTGTTGAGACCCAACATTATCCACTACCGAGAATCGACGATATTTTTGCCAAACTTGCTAATTGTAAATCTTTTTGCGTCATTGATTTAACGGGAGCATATCAGCAGTTGAAGATTTCAGAAACTTCAAAAAAATATGTTACTATAAATACACATAAGGGATTATATGGATCAAGTACTTTTAGGTATTCCTGGTACGTCGTGTTATTTAGATGATATTCAAATTGGTGGATCTGGTTTCGAAGAATGTAAAATTCGTCTTTGTCAAGTATTTGAAAAACTTAACAAATTCAATATAAAAATAAATTTGGATAAATGTTCATTTTTTTAAAAATAAATAAATTATCTTGGTCATACAATTTCACAAAAGGGGCTAAAGCCAAGTAATGAAAAAATAGAAGCTATAGTTAATGCGCCTATTCCAAAAAATTTAACACAGTTGCAATCGTACCTAGGCATGATAAATTATTATAGCAGTTTCATTCCAAACTTGTCAAGCGAGATAAAAGAACTGTATGGTCTACTACGCAAAGACTCGAAGTTTAATTGGTCAACAAAAATAGAAAATTGTTTTTTAAAGTCAAAAAACTACTTATAAATAATAAATTACTGGAATTTTATGATCCACAGGAACCAATAATAGTAACGTGTGACGCCAGTCCATATGGCGTAGGAGCAGTTTTAGCTCATTTAGTAAATGGTGTCGAAAAACCAGTTTTATTTGCATCTTGCACCTTAAGTCCTTCGGAGCGTAATTATTCTCAAATACATAGAGGCGCTTGCTGTTATGTTTGGCTTAAAAAAATTCCATAAACACATATACGGCACCAGCAGATGCAATGTCACGTCTGCCATTGGCAAATTTAACTCATATAGAATCGGTACATAATTTGTCAGATGTAATTGAATAACTGCTTATACTACCGAGATAGATTGGTTATACCTGAAAAAATGCGTAACGAAGTACTTGCAGCTCTGCACGAAAACCACGATGGAATTGTTAGATTGAAAATGCATGCAAGAAGTACAGTTTGGTGGCCTAAAATAGATCGAAGCATAGAAAATTATGTTAAAAGTGGTTTTGTTTGCCAGTCAACGCAAAAAATTCCAAAAGAAAACATTTCGAGTAAATGGCCGCAGTGTAGAGAACCTTTCGAAAGAATTCATTTAGAATCAAAAACGTTTTACATTTTTATTGATTCATTTAGCAAATATATTGTTGTCAAATATCTACCAAAGACAGACGCAATTAGTTTGAGCAACAGTTTGCTATCAGTTTTTAGAATTTTCGGTTACCCAAAAGTATTAGTATCGGATAATGAACCGCCATTCTCTTCTTATCAATTTGAACAATTCGCAAAAAAATTTAACATTGAATTAATGAAATCACCCGCTTATCATCCGCAAAGTAATGGGTTAGCGGAACGAGGAGTACAAACAATCAAAAACAGTTTAAAAAAATATTTAACAGATGAACGTTTAAAATCTTTACCAATTCAAACCAAACTAAACAAAATTTGAATGTGCTACAACAATACACCTTGTACAACAACAAATAAAAGTATAGCTAGCCATATTTTTTCATATATACCTAGAACATTATTGAATTCCTTACCAAAAAAGTTACGTTTAATACAAATAAAAACAAGACGTTAATTTTTCAAAATGATAATCATTTAAAAAAGTCTGAAATAAATGAACGAACATTTAAAAAAGGGGAAAAAGTATTGTATAAAATCCAAAATCAGTTACGATATTCTACATTACTAGACAAATATCATCCTTTGATATCTAATGAATTACCTCAAAGTATTGAAAATACCAATTCGAATCCTGAACTAGCAAAACAAAAAAAATATTAAAAAATACGGTATAGACCCATGTGTGTTCGGAGATCTACTCGCAAGAGACAAAAGCCTAACAAACTTTCTTATGAAAAACAATAATATTTTGTTTAACGATATGTATTCAAAATTGAATTTAAAATAATAAATTGTTTGTTGTATAACTCTACCTAAACTAATAAGCATAAGAAAAAAAAATACATAGCTATTGAAAATTATAAACTAATATTTAAAAATACATATTAATGAAGTTTAAGATAAAAAGGGGAAAATATTATGTATTGAGTGATTAGTACCTAAAATATATTCAACATCATGATGCAATAATACAAGGTGTTATCAGTTGGCAACTTCTCGCTCTAATTCCGCCATATTGACTGCCTTACGTGAAACAGTGTTACCTCTTTAACTATTCTTTGCCCATTAATATAGTCGAATATATTTTATTTGTTTCTCAGTATACACACTTTGTTTTCTTAAAAAAGTATTTTGTCTTATTTTATTTCATTTCACAACGAATATACTATAAAAAAGCAAATTTTGTTTAGGAGAAAATGTGAAATTTTATATTTTTCCCCCATATGGGGACTCATTTCTTCCCGTTTTTCTCCTCATTCTACTGAGCTAAGGCAGTGTCAAATCGAGCTGTCACAACTGATACCACCTTGTGTTATTGCATCATGATTCAACATTACTAATATGATTAATGGTTACAGAATACCCGAAATATGAATTGTACATCACTAGGTGCTCAATCGCTTCGTAATATTCCGTTACTTATATTTTACTCTTTTGTACTTCACTTCTGATATAGCGACCACAGTATAGACAGTAACCAACCTTTTTGGGTTGTTGTTGTAGTAGTCGTTGTTGTTGTAGTTATATTCACTCCTGAGGAAGGCACGGGGTTGTGTGCTGCTATTTAATGGCCTTCCTCAGACTTTTTCTTAGATTTGAGGGTTGTGTGCTGCATTATTATTAGATAAATAAATATAAACATTTGACAAATCGTGATTTTATTAAAAGAAAATTATAAATGGTAATTATAATGCTAATTAAACAAATGCATACGATTAATCCAAAATATGAATGCTAAAATCTAAAAAAAAATATATACAGCAATATAAAATAAACATAATTTGCCTTATCCTGAGTTTCGCCTGACAAAAAATTCACCAGAAAATTTGTCATTCGCCTATAGTAAAACCATGGAAACGAAGAGTGAAAAGTGAACCGGTTTGGGGAAAATGAAACTCATGATAAGGCTGAATAAATATATAAATACTTCAGTATCTTTCGGCCTGGTTTCTACCCCCGAAGCAAATAAAGGTTTGGTAAATAGAAAAATTTGTTATGGTTCACAAATAAATTAAATTTTGCTGAGCCAAATGCAAAGTAAAATTTTAACAGTTGAAAAACCAAACAAACGATCGTGGGAAAGCTCTATTTTTGTGTTTTGCTGAAATTGTTAAAATTTATATTTATTTTATAACTTGCAAGTAACGTACGCTTTGTTTGTGCTTTTTCAGCTTTTATTTTCATTTTCACTCTATTACCGCCAAACCATATTATGTGTATACATGTTTGTAAGCTGTCAAAATTTTACCTAGACCTATGAGCAAGGCGAATCTATACAAGGTGGTGTTATTGGCGAATTTAGATTTTAGCCGCGGTCCTTCTGAATGTTAAAATGATGTGTTTGTTGTAATATGAATTCGCCTTGTTTACAACAAACACATCATTTTGACATTCAGAAGGACCGCGGCGAGAATTTAAATGCACCATGCTCGCCTATGAGAAAGGTAAAATTCTGACGTTCGTATTCACCGCGAGAAATGTCAAATTTTTACTTTAATCTTTGACGGATCAATTTCCTCTTTTCTATCAATTGGCACAGACCCATAGTTGTCAAAAATTACCATCCCGAATTCTTTTCTATCAATTGGTACAGGCAATCAATAAGAATTTAAACCTGCTATTTAACAAGAATCAAGTGAGGTATAGAAAAACAACAATTTTAGAAATTACCCGCATTTTTCATATATTTCTATCTAAATCAGTATATTTTTTTGTAACGGCTATGTCAAATAACTGGCATTCCTACATGTGGTTTTACATATAGAAGAAATTTTTTTTGGCAAATCATGTTAAAAAATTTAAATTGATGAGAGCGCTAAGTATTCTATAGTCGCAGCTAATGAAGTTACTCAGTGATCAGATTAAATTTCAAAACACGATCTTAAGTATTTGCGTAGGCACTAAATGCAACCGTGGGGTAGCTATGGTGAATTCAAAAGTGAAACAAAACCAAAACAAAAACTTAAAAGTGGAGCGTGTTTTATTTAAATTGAAGTGTTTAAACAATTTTAAAGGCAAGTACAACAAAAAAAGTAAATATATTTAACCATAACGTAATGTGCGTGAATATAAGATAATACTGTTTATTTACAATTATAGCCAAGATGCCAAACAGATGCGTTCGTGGTTGCAGAGCTGGAGGAGCAGTTTACAAATTTCCATCGCAGCGAGATATGCCAAGGTATGTATGATTTCCAATGATTTACAAATGTTAAACAGTCAAAACTGGGTAAGCGGGCAGATATGGGAAGTGATTTGTGCATTGCGGAAGTGTATTTTTGTAAACATGAACAATATTTTATTCATCGACAGGCTTTACGGCGAAAATGGAAATTGTGAAATCAAACTAACACGGATATGACCAACGAAGGAAAAAGGCTATCACGGATCCCAGATGCAATTATTCACATACATTGCTTTGAATTCAAATTTCGTTTTTAGATGTAGATATCTCTACTTCTATGTATTAAGAAATAAGTTAAGATAGTGAAGGCTTTGTTCCTTGGAAGTTTGTTTTCAAATCTCTGCAGTTTGCCTAAGTTCATATTAAATTTGTCACGTACGTTGTTTGGGCTTTGTACTAAATTAGACCATATTTCGGTGGTCAGAAGTTTTTGTGAATATGTAAGTCATAAGGATCTAAGATCTTTAAATATAAAATTCATGGACTTTATGAAACGTACGTTTTTATAATGTCATGGCGTACGTTATAATTGCTTAAAAGGTTAATTATTTACTTAAGATATGTTTGAGATTAAACATTTTATTAATAATTTTGATTTTTATACTTTGCGAACGAAGAAAAAGGGAAGATGTTGGTTTTCTTTGTTGGGTTTATTGCTTGTTTTTATTTCGTTAGAGTTTGTTGTTTTGTTTTTCGCCTAGTGGGGAAATTTATGTATATATTTTTTGAAGTTGTTTTTATTACGTAACAATACTGAAACAGTATACTAATGCTTTTTATTTATTCTTAGGCGAGTGGAGTGGATGCGGCTTCTGGGAGTCCCAAGTGACACAGCAGTCAAATCACTCTACGCTTGTGGGAGGCACTTTTCTGCACGTTTTCGCAACAGTCTGCGATTATCAAAGGGTGCTGTTCCCGACTTAAATTTATGCGCACCTACAGAAGAGTTTTTTTCAGAAAATGATATAANGATTATCAAAGGGTGCTATTCCCGACTTAAATTTATGCGCACCTACAGAAGATTTTGTTTCAGAAAATGATATAAGTACAGAAACGGTTAACTTAGTCACACAAACTGGCATGAGTAGACAAATAATCCAATTATCACCCGAAAACTTTAATCCCATACTTTCAAACGAAATAATTCAAGTATCACCCGAAGATGGTAATGGGGGGAATTGTATTTCACAAATCGAAGTAGAAAATTCCTTAGAGAATATTCACAATAATCCTTTGGAACAACCTTCTTGTTCTTTCAGTAATGAAAGGTTATTTATAGTTTGCGATCAGGGGACACAAACAGATGAGTATCTTAGTGAAAATTCTCCCAGAAAGATAAAATACCAAGAAGATTTAAACAAAGCCACAGGAGAGATAGAAGTACTAAAACAAAGTGTATTAGAAAAAGAGCAAAGGATTAGAATACTAATATCGCAAACACAAAATTTGCCTCAGCAGCAGAATAATAGAAATATTGAAGAGGTCTTCAGAAATTTGCCTGCACATCTTGCCATTTGCGTGAGGAAATGTATTAAAAATTATAGCCGCGATCCTTCTGGTCGCCGTTTCGACAGGAGTTTAAAAACCGTGGCTTTAGGAGTTCAAATTACTTAGCTTACAAATATTTGAGGCCTCTTTTCCATTGGGCTTCCACAAATACATCGAAATTTATTAGAGGTTGGCCACGAAACCCAGGTTGCTCGTTTAGCAGTATTAAGTCTCTAGAGTTGCGAAGCAGAGGCTTCACTCGTGAACAGATGTTTATTTCCATATGTTGTGACGAAATGTCATTAAAGACTCATTTGAAATGTGACAGGCATAGGGATTATGTAATAGGACTGGAGGACTATGGCGACGAAAATCGCACCTCTAGAATAGCAAACAGTGTTCTTGCTATGATGGCCCAAGGGATCGGTGGTGAGTCTTGGTCTCAGCCAATTGCTTATTTTTTCGTGCACGGCTCGTGCAAAGGAGATATTTTAAAAAAGTACGTTTTTGAGGTAATAGCACATCTGCAGGGAATAGGTCTTCACACATGCCAATTTGTTNAGGAATAGGTCTTCACACATGCCAATTTTTTTGTGACCAAGGTTCAAATTTCATTAAATTCGCGGAGGAAATTGGTGTAACTGAAGATAGACCTTATTTTAAAGTAAATGGTGAGGAAATTGCGTTTTTCTATGATTCTCCCCATTTGTTGAAGAGTTCGCGAAATTGTATTCAAAATAGTAAAAACAATGTACATTTCCGTGGACATCCTGTTAAATGGAGCGATATTGTCCATTTTCACGAACAGGATTCACATCGCGGTATACGATGTGCCCCTAAATTAACATCGTCGCATCTTAGGCCCACAAGCTTTGAAAAAATGAGTGTAAGACTAGCTGCTCAAATATTGAGTAACACAGTTGCTAGCGCAATGTTTTCATTGTACAGCACAGGCAACCTTAATTCTTCCCTCTCCCCTAGCTTTTTAAATACCGCAGAATTTGCTTTGTTTTTCGACCAACTTTTTAACATTTTTAATAGTAAAGGTCTTGGAACCTTACGAAAACACGTTCAATTACTGTACATGATTTATCCGGTCGAGTTATCACCAACAACTTTTCTTTTATTAAAGGCTGGCTTCTAAATATTCAAAGTTTGCGACGATTGTGGCGTGTTTTGTCACATAAGGGGTTTGAATACATTCTAACTAGAAAACTTTGTCAAGATGAAATCGAACACTATTTCGGGCAGATAAGAAGAGGAGGAGGACTGAACCCAAGAACCACGCCATGCATGTTTGCAGACCTTTTCCGCCAATCATGGGGTCTCAGACATGTTAAATTTGTCACTAGAGGTAACTGCGAACCATTGGCTACTGCTGAATGGGAGCTTTTTTCATTTAGTACCCTAGAGAGAGTCTGCAATGATCCTCTGGTCCAGGATACTTCTTGGCAAACTTTTCAAAGTTTACCCAAGCCTCATATTGACGATATTAGAAATAATATTGAAATAGATATAGTTGAAAGTGACTTCCTTCAACGAAATTCGTTTGCCTATTTTTGCGGCTATATTTACTTCGAATACTATAAGCTGCATAATTGTTTGACACCTTTGCCACATTTTGAAGAAGGTGAAATTCCTGAAGATGCCTTCACATTTACAAAAGAGAAGGAATATGATAGGTCAAACTTAGTCAAACCCCCATCTGATTTTATCAATTATATCACAAAACTTGATGAAGTTTTAAATGAATATTTTGACTCTTGTTGTCATTTAATTGGATTTTCAAAAGCCTTGTTTGATAAAATGTGTCACATAGAGTCATTCCAATGTTGTCGAAATTCAAACCCCGATGATGTGAAACATCTTTTTATTAGAATACGAATATACTTTTCGTTAAAAATTTTTACAAAGGAGGCTTCCTCACCCAATTTCAATCATACAAAGTTTCTATGCATTTCACATATATAGGTCTTTTCCATTTGCAAATATACTCCTAATGTTTAATACAATTTCGCAAACTCCAACGATTTTGCAATGTGTTTAAAGATAACGCTTCCAAATACCCCTGTCGGTGCGTAGAAAATTTATCTTGTATATGTACATATGTAAATATAAAAGAAAATGTGATTTTTTTATTTTTTAAAGTACAAATTTTATTTAATTTTACTAGTTTTAATAAACTCTTACCACGTATATACATACAAATATATGAATTTTTGATTTTGCATGCCTTACTTTTTATTTATATATAACTTTAATTATGTATTTAGTTTAAAAGGTTATAATAGCCCTCATGGGGAACTGACCACCTTAAAAAATCGGTAACGCGCCTGATTGTATACCTCAGTGATGGTGTGGAAAATACAAAAAAAAAATAAACTGCATTTCTTTAACCACAATATTTCTTTTTTATTGAGTAGGAAATTGTAACTTAAAGCTGATTTAAGAAAACGTTTGTTTTTCTCTCGATAGTATCATTATAAAATATTATTAAGCGCACATTCGTACATATGTCGCAATCAATGCTTAACCATATTTCCTGCAAGGGCACCTGAATCGCCGAATTTCGTTGGTTCACAGCAACGTGGATTGCCAACCAATAAAGTTATATCGTATTCGATGAGGGTGTTTTTCATCATATCTTTGTTGGAATCCTAGCCAACCTAATTTCACATCATGGTCATCACCGTACACTAATAACATTGATTCATGTTAATTCATGTTGCAGAAATTTCGGTTTAATTTATCCAAAAGGCTGCCATTGACCCTCAGCGACCTTCGTACCCATGAACTTGCAAGAAACAGCTGCCCGAAATTTTGCACGGCTCCTCTTCGTTTTGCTACATGATTCCTCAGAAAAGAAATACCTTAAAGTGGCAGTGTGCGTGTCATATCTACAATAATTACATAAAAGTAGTTAATTCCTTTAGTTTAAAATTCACTCAACAAGAAATATTTCGTATACATACATACCTTTTGCGAATGAGATTGCAAGTATCCAGCAGGTAAACAGCCCATCGCCAAGATGTTTAAAAACCATTCCTCCGCCATATCCCTTGATCTTGCTAATACATAAAATTCGTGGAATTACAAAACAAAGGCATAAAATGTACAGATTCTCGAAGAAATTCAATGAAAATTACTACCTGCTTGTATTTCACGTAAACAGAAGAAAATAAATAGAAATAATTCACCACAGCACAAGTAGCACCAGAGCAGTATTTTTTCTGTAGTTTCTCATTTTAGTGGCAGCGCTCCGAGCATTCAGATAGTCATTATCATTTTGNTACTTTGGGACAATCATAACCATCAGAAAGCCCATTTCTTTAATATCGCCCGCCATATCCCTTGATCTTGCTAACACATAAAATTCGTGGAATTACAAAACGAAGGCATAAAATGTACAGATTCTCGAAGAAATTCAATGAAAATTACTACCTGCTTGTATTTCACGTAAACAGAAGAAAATAAATAGAAATAATTCACCACAGCACAAGTAGCACCAGAGCAGTATTTTTTCTGTAGTTTCTCATTTTAGTGGCAGCGCTCCGAGCATTCAGATAGTCATTATCATTTTGCATAAAAAACGTAATGAAACAAGTTGTATTCCAATAGTTTACATAGTGAGTCATTTACGTATATAATTTTATGTAGAATTATTCAATAAATTTCGTTTTACACTATACTTTTTGAAACTATTTTGAGCTAATTATTTTTTGTTTCTCAAAAGCAACCCTGCGTGCTTTGAAGGCGTGTGTACCAATAATTTCATCCCTAGCATATTCATCCCCGAGGAAGGCAGTCGCTAAATTCACCGAAGGTTGTTTACTGGTTATATTGTGATAGCGACTAAAGAATAAAGACATAAAAAAGCGTGTTCGTCTTTCTATTCGACTAAAAGCTATAATAGTTACTTATTACGACAATATTATGAACTATCTGAGCTAGATAAGGTGAAGAATGCAAAAACATGCCCTTTTACAGGGTTAAGTGTAACATCAAACACATTTGGCACGTGCAACAACATTTTTTTTAAGAAACGAAATCCCAATTATTTTCTTTTTCGATGATCATATTATTGTCGTTTTATATTCAGGCAACATTGAATAAAAATGTTTAACCGTTTTATAAACAGTGATTAAGGTATTTCGAAATTATTATTTTATTGCAAATAACTTACTTATAATCTTAGTAGGTGTATTGCCATTCATTTTTATTTCATGGTAACTATATATTTCTGATAATCTCAAAATCGGAGTGTTTTTGCAAGATAGGGAGTGACGTAGTGTTCGGCTTAGAAAAGGAGTGAAACACTCCTACCGGAGTGAAAACGTCAACGCTGAGAACGAATTTTTCCCATCGAATTTCGACATAAGCACAATTGTGACGTAGAATCCGCAGAGCAAAAAATTACAACAATACTACACATATATTTTAATGTCTAGCTCACACTTGCGCGATCCAGACTCTGCGAATTTTTCGAATATTCAACGTTCCTCTCTTCCGACTTATTTGAAACGCGGCTTGCAGCGCTTTGAAATCATCAAAGAAGAGAAAGAAAAGTGGTATAGCAATAAGTGTAATAAAAAACTCTCCTTTTTGATAGGATATGGACACAAAAATATAAGAAAAAAAGGTAAATTAAGTGAGTTGTATATCGAAATTCGCGTAAATATGCGCTCGTTTGCGGATTCGAAGTTAACAGCCGAATTCGCTACGATAAAATCACGCTTATGTGCGCTTCGCTTAATTTGCCTTTTTTGTTATTTTCTTGTACATAGCATATCATATAAAATAGGACAAATGAGCTTTTCTATTAGTTTTTGCACATTAAACTTTTTTCTTTAAATTTATTGCTATGACACTCTTCTTTGCCGCCTTCTAAACGCTGTACTCCGCGTTTCGAATGCGTTCGAAGAGAAGAACATTGAATGCTCGAAAAATTCACAGTGTGGGAAGTAAGGCATCTAGTACCGGCATTCGAGATCCCGAATCCCGGGAGTCCCCCCAATTTGTTGTCAGAATTTCGATTGGCTTCAATTTTTTTTTTTTCGTCAGATATATGACCTGTCAAATTTTGGATTTTTTCGTGAATCTGACTAAATAATCATGCCCTTCTTCAAATTGTTATATGTCGGGTTCTGTTCGTCGTAGAGACTTAATTGTTGGCTCTCACAAAAAAAAACCACCTCGTCATAAAAACAAAATATTTTAAAAATAGGTCTTAAAAACTCCCAGTTTTTTGGAACATGTTTTTTTTTTATAGAGAATTAAGGATTAGGATGGTGTAATTTTAAATCCCAAATTTACTGCTCTTTGCTATGCAAATCAACTTAAAAAATTTCAACTGTTAATAGCTAAGTTTACTTTGGGACAATCATAACCATCAGAAAGCCCATTTCTTTAATATCGCCCGCCATATCCCTTGATCTTGCTAACACATAAAATTCGTGGAATTACAAAACGAAGGCATAAAATGTACAGATTCTCGAAGAAATTCAATGAAAATTACTACCTGCTTGTATTTCACGTAAACAGAAGAAAATAAATAGAAATAATTCACCACAGCACAAGTAGCACCAGAGCAGTATTTTTTCTGTAGTTTCTCATTTTAGTGGCAGCGCTCCGAGCATTCAGATAGTCATTATCATTTTGCATAAAAAACGTAATGAAACAAGTTGTATTCCAATAGTTTACATAGTGAGTCATTTACGTATATAATTTTATGTAGAATTATTCAATAAATTTCGTTTTACACTATACTTTTTGAAACTATTTTGAGCTAATTATTTTTTGTTTCTCAAAAGCAACCCTGCGTGCTTTGAAGGCGTGTGTACCAATAATTTCATCCCTAGCATATTCATCCCCGAGGAAGGCAGTCGCTAAATTCACCGAAGGTTGTTTACTGGTTATATTGTGATAGCGACTAAAGAATAAAGACATAAAAAAGCGTGTTCGTCTTTCTATTCGACTAAAAGCTATAATAGTTACTTATTACGACAATATTATGAACTATCTGAGCTAGATAAGGTGAAGAATGCAAAAACATGCCCTTTTACAGGGTTAAGTGTAACATCAAACACATTTGGCACGTGCAACAACATTTTTTTTAAGAAACGAAATCCCAATTATTTTCTTTTTCGATGATCATATTATTGTCGTTTTATATTCAGGCAACATTGAATAAAAATGTTTAACCGTTTTATAAACAGTGATTAAGGTATTTCGAAATTATTATTTTATTGCAAATAACTTACTTATAATCTTAGTAGGTGTATTGCCATTCATTTTTATTTCATGGTAACTATATATTTCTGATAATCTCAAAATCGGAGTGTTTTTGCAAGATAGGGAGTGACGTAGTGTTCGGCTTAGAAAAGGAGTGAAACACTCCTACCGGAGTGAAAACGTCAACGCTGAGAACGAATTTTTCCCATCGAATTTCGACATAAGCACAATTGTGACGTAGAATCCGCAGAGCAAAAAATTACAACAATACTACACATATATTTTAATGTCTAGCTCACACTTGCGCGATCCAGACTCTGCGAATTTTTCGAATATTCAACGTTCCTCTCTTCCGACTTATTTGAAACGCGGCTTGCAGCTCTTTGAAATCATCAAAGAAGAGAAAGAAAAGTGGTATAGCAATAAGTGTAATAAAAAACTCTCCTTTTTGATAGGATATGGACACAAAAATATAAGAAAAAAAGGCAAATTAAGTGAGTTGTATATCGAAATTCGCGTAAATATGCGCTCGTTTGCGGATTCGAAGTTAACAGCCGAATTCGCTACGATAAAATCACGCTTATGTGCGCTTCGCTTAATTTGCCTTTTTTGTTATTTTCTTGTACATAGCATATCATATAAAATAGGACAAATGAGCTTTTCTATTAGTTTTTGCACATTAAACTTTTTTCTTTAAATTTATTGCTATGACACTCTTCTTTGCCGCCTTCTAAACGCTGTACTCCGCGTTTCGAATGCGTTCGAAGAGAAGAACATTGAATGCTCGAAAAATTCACAGTGTGGGAAGTAAGGCATCTAGTACCGGCATTCGAGATCCCGAATCCCGGGAGTCCCCCCAATTTGTTGTCAGAATTTCGATTGGCTTCAATTTTTATTTTTTTCGTCAGATATATGACCTGTCAAATTTTGGATTTTTTCGTGAATCTGACTAAATAATCATGCCCTTCTTCAAATTGTTATATGTCGGGTTCTGTTCTTCGTAGAGACTTAATTGTTGGCTCTCACAAAAAAAAACACCTCGTCATAAAAACAAAATATTTTAAAAATAGGTCTTAAAAACTCCCAGTTTTTTGGAACATGTTTTTTTTATAGAGAATTAAGGATTAGGATGGTGTAATTTTAAATCCCAAATTTACTGCTCTTTGCTATGCAAATCAACTTAAAAAATTTCAACTGTTAATAGCTAAGTTTACTTTGGGACAATCATAACCATCAGAAAGCCCGTTTCTTTATCTTCAAAACGACGTTAAGACGAAGTCTCTACGATGAGTAGAGCCCGAGATATACGATTTGAAGAAGTACATGAATGGTCAGAAACACGAAAAAATGTCAACTTTGACAGAAAAAAACTTCCTCGAATACGCTTGTTTCATGTACATGTAGAACCCATAAAAAAATTTTAAGCGAATCGGAGACATGACATCATTGTTTTTAACGAAATCCGTCCGACTTGTATATATACATATGTTGTGGCATACTATTTAATATTACTACACATATATGTATATGTATAAATACTATATGTACGTGTAAAGACTTTTTGTAAAAATGACTGCGTCTGCAATATGAATGAATTTCAATTCCATAGTTTTTAGTTAATTCAGTTTGTATTTAGCTTTTTAAACTGATATAAAATAAAGATATTTATATTTCTTTGCTTAGAAACAAAAATTTATTTTTATTTCTGGTACATATTCACACTAAAGGAAGACTACAAAATAGTTTGTTAGCATATTTTAATTAATGGTAGTAATATCCCGAAATATCCCGGGATCCCTGGATTACCAATTTAAGATCCCGAATTCCCGGGATTCACAAAAAGGTCCGGGATTGGATGCCTTAGTAGGAAGCATGCAAGTATGCGCTAGCTCATTAAAATATATAGGGAGCATTGTTGTAGGTTTTGGCTCAGAAAATTCGCAACGTCAGATTCGCGCTAATGTACCGTTCGCTTTATGCGGTTTCCTATAAGCTCTGATCCAATACTTTGCGTTTAAAATCCTGTAAAAATGTCAAACAGAAAATTACTCTCGGAAGTGAGAGTAAAAACTGAATAGGACTTGCCGGCGGGATAAAATGCTATTCAATTTTTTCGGTTGCAAGAATTGGTGCTACTGAACAATTTTTTGAAGTAAAACTTCTTAGGCGGCGGTATCGCAAAAATTTGTAAATTTTAGTGAAATTTTTAAAACTGAAAATGTTACATGAATAAGAAGGAAGATATAGTATAGAGAAGGGGAGAAAAGAACGCGCATGCATACGAGTACCTGCATACATATGTACGTACACACATACCCACCAAAAATTATATAAGTTGTAAGAAATAAGGAATTCGTTGGAGGCGCTGTTTGCAGCGTTTATTTTACATGATATATAAGGCTTATATAAGGTAAATATACTCCAAGTGATGCCTTATTGTAAGGGATTATTAAGCCTTTTTTTATATGACATATAAGGCTTAGGCATAAGGGTCTCTCAGATAGAGAAAATGAAATTATGACATCAACACAGCGAAATTTGGTGTTGATTCAAACTGAACATTTGAAAGCACATGTACTACATGTATGGCTGTAGCTGAGTGTGCAAAGATGCTTCATACAATCGGTTGCTGCCAAGACTATCCGGGTTCAATTCTCATCAGACGGACCACAAAATTTAATTAAACTTTTATATTTTTTTTTATTCTCTGTGAGAGAGAAAAAGTTAAACCTTATTCCCAGTGACATCAATACGGCGAAATCAGGTGTAAAATAAGGGTTGTGCCATTCGACTTGTATTCCTTACAAGTTTCATGCAATAAATGTTAAAGGCGATGTCAGATAAAACTTTTTCTTCGCGTTGCGTGACAGATTCGCTTTGACAGATAAGATGAAATGTATGAAAATGCATAAAGCATGTCTCATAGATCGTTTTAGTTGCAGCGCGAAGCAAAAATATGGCCAATCATTTCTTTTTTTTGCGCGCGTTGACAATCAGCCGGTTTAATATTTATTTTGTTTCAAGGTTTCATTCAACGCAATTAATTGCTTTTCTTTCAAATGTCGGCGTGAAGACTACTTGTTCTGGTTCTGAAATCGTAGGATAGAGGCCGCTTGGAGGTGGTTAAGATGTTTAAAGTTAAATCAATGTAAGTAAAAATAATTATTTCAGTTTATACATAAGTAACAAATTTGAAATTCTAATTGCATTGCACTACATATGGGAAGAAATACTTGTGCCATAAAAAAAAAAGAAATTAAACAAAAATATTTTTTTTATTAAATTTAAAAGTTACAATAAAAACCCTAAACAAAAAAAATTATTAAAATAAAAAAATAAATAAATAAAATAAAAAATAAATTTCCCTGTGCGAGGACTTGAACCTGGGCCCTCAGGCATACCACGCGAATGCTTTGCTGTCGGCCATTGCGATTGCTGGAGCGCTGCGAGCAAAAAGGCATACTTATGCTTGGATTAATTGGAAGACTGTCTCATCAACTGGAATAATGCTACTAGTATTTCTACTAGTAGGTGCTGCTGCATATCCTGACAATTGACATCTCGTAGGACATCGTAATGTTAAAAATACCACATTGCTACATTGCTAACATTGAAAAAGGATAGAACGGGAACTAGTTCGGCTGAAACGCAAACTGGTAGAATTCTAGTTCTCAAATAATAGCTTTCCCTGCAGGGCTGTTGAGGTAACTTGAAAAAAAAAACATACTTGAGTTAGTTCTCAATCTTTTTGTTGTGTTTGTGGCTTCAAAACTACATAATATCATCCGCTCGATTACATTGCATGTATCTATTCGTACAACCGTAGTTGTTAATCTTTTCTTGGTAGAAAAAGGTAATGCGTTCCCATTTTCCCACTGGGTATACATATATACATAAGTAGGTATATGTTCATCCGTATCTACCCATGTACAGCAGGTAAATTGTACCTCGGGATAGCGTTGCCAGATTACTTTTTTTATCAATTTAAAGGAAAACAGTGTTTTTATCTACAAAAAAAACTGTAACGGGAGAATTAAGGTTTTTTAGAGGCATCACTGGAATGCAGCCGACGCTGCACCTCCATCGACCCGTAGTATCTTAGAAATGTACTTCCAAAAAACCCGAAAGAGATACTTTAATTTATTCACTCAAATCGGAAATTTTAGAAACAAGACTTCAGATTGGTCTTGTGCCAATTGATAGATGTTACCGCCACTTGTCCAACACCTAGTTTTAACAGTTATTCAACACTGAAGTTATCTAATTCGTATATACCTACTACACGCATATAACTTTATACGTATACTTACGCGAATTTAGACGCGTTTGCAAAGTAGCAACCACATGTATATTTTTAAGGTTAATTATTGCGATTCCAACAGTGTCCGAGTTGAGATCAATTAATCTAAAGTCTAAGTTGAAATTGCCCGCCTTTTGTTCACTATAAAAGTATGTATACTTTTACTGAAATTCCCAAAATTATGTTTTCTATTAATAAGTGAATTTGTAATTCCATTTAGGAATTTTAACTCTCTTATAACTGTCTGCATTTGTGAAATAAAACATTCTTGGATTTCTACAAATTGCTTGTTTTGGGAGTTTAAAATCGACGAAGATTTGCGGACTCAGCGCAGAGTAAATCTCTCTGCTAACATTTATTAAAATTCTTTTTTAATCCAACACCACAATCGGACCTTTTTCCGGACTAACCTGGTGCCGGAAACCAACTGCACTCAATACCTTAAATACAAAATCCCATTCATTGCGCTTTACCTCGCAGTAAGTACAAAATGAGCCATACTAACTCCCAGGGACAACCGTCTAGCCACACAACTGCCTCGAGTAAAAGCCATTTAAGTCACGCTTCTAGTGTCTCCACAAAGACACAGGCCTATCGAAGGTCACCAGAGCTGCAAAGACTCGCAGAAGAACAACAAATAAAACTAGACTTCTTAGCCAAGAAGTATAAGGTGCTGGAAAATACCACAGAGGAACCGAATGAAGGGTCGTGCTCAGAAAAATCATCTGTAGTGCAAGAATGGGTGGACTCATTAATAGCTCCACCAGATGATCCTATCGATTGTTGTGCTGCAATTGCGTCCACGGCAGATGAGAAGCCAAATGACCAAACTCAACATGGCAACATAACCTCACAAAATCCTAATTCTCGAAATGTGCACATCGGAAACAATACTTCGCAAGCCCAACCTCAGATAGATAATACGCAGGCTACTTGCATTCCAAACGTGACAGCAACGAACTACGCTCGGCGCACATGTCCAGCGTCAATAAATCAGCCACGTGCTGACACCTTACCTCGACATATGCAATGCCCATTTCCCGGGAAAGATAAAACACAAAAAAACCCATCGACAATTAACGGTCGCGTCAACTTTGCCTTCAACACTTCAAAATTTAACTCCACGATGTCAAATATTCCTTCTTCACTAATAGGACCGCAGAACTTCTTGTCTCCACCGCGAGTGTCAAACGTTGGGTTCCCACAACTGGCCGAAACCACAGTCTAATAATAACACCCAGAACAATTTGACTTTGCAACAGACAAACACACGACACTCAGTTCCACGAGAAGTGCCAACGTTTTCCGGGCGACCAGAGGAATGGCCTATTTTCAGCGCAACGTATGACCGGTCAACCACAGTTTGCGGCTTGAATGATGCTGAAAACTTAATTCGACTTCAAAAGTCTTTAAAAGGAGATGCGTACAATGCCGTCCAACAAATTTGAATACATCCAGCATGTGTCCCCGATTCTATAGAAACGTTGAAAATTCTATTTGGCCAGCCCGAGAAAATCATCAGCACCATAAAAGGTAAGATAAAAGCAATGCCATCAGTTAATCAAAATAATTTGGATACTCTTACAACCTTCGCCGTCAATGTAAAAGGCTTACGAGCTACAATAGAATCTTCCGGCCTACGTAATGAACTAGAAAACTCTTCTCTCCTGCAAGAAGTAATAGAAAAACTACCACCAACTCTTCAGTTGAATTGGGGTACATTTAATTAAGTTTGTTTAAAGAATTCCAAATTTCCAAATCTTATCACTTTTTCTGACTGGATTTTTGATTACGGTATCTCTGCAAGCAGTGTCAATGTTGTTATGGGTTACTGTTCGCCGCACAAAATATAAATACTTTATTCTTCGGCGTATAGCGCACCCGGTAGCGTGCCATAAATTTCACCAGCTAATTATTTTTCCAGAGCGTAAGGCAACACCGAAACTGCATGGAAGGTCTGCCATTTTGCGATAGCTGTGTTCCTTGCGGACAGTGTCGCTGATTGTCACTAGTTCCTGCAGGTCTGTTCGCCTACTTTTCTCGGTTGATAAACGCTTCCCCGCCGAGGCTGGTGATAGTTTGTGACAGCTACCTGTAGCTGCCGTCCTCACAGGATTGAGATATATCTTGACACAAATGTGAAAATATAGAGAGCAATGTATATCAGGGTTGTATTCTGGCATCTACTGCGGGGTCTTGGTAGTTTGACAGCTAAGCTTTCCTTTGCACGAAAACTTTCGGGCGGCAACCCTATCCATATTTTGACATACGGCCTGTGAAACAAACCAAACACGCTCGTACGAAAGCTCTATTTTGCGTGTTGCAAGTAATGTACGTTTTCTGTGGTTTTTTATCAGCTTGCATTTTGATTTTGACTTTTTATTACCGCCCACAATATTAGGTGTATACACAATCAGAAGCTGTCAAATTTTACCTAGACCCATGAGCTAGGCGAAGTTCTGATGAGAAATGTCAAATTTTTATTCTGATCCGTCAAAATTTGCTCTTCTGTCAATAGGCACGCGCCATAAGATGAGCGTTTTCTATTAAAAATGCTTGGTATTAGGTTTCTAGATGTAAACTAGCAAATTTTCAGAGGTTTTTTTGCGGTTAAGTGGGAAAAATACTTGCAAAGGAGTCACGGCAACCCCGGATTTTTTTTGTATTCCTCCTTGCACTGCGGCAAATTCCATTTGGAAGAGTAACGAAACTAGTCCAAATGACGCAGTGCTCGTTATTCTTCCAAATGGAATATTCCCGCTGGCAACCCCGCATGGGCTCAATTGACAGTTCGAAATTTAGCTGAACGCATGGAACGGATGAGAAAATGAATTCTGCAATGGACATTAAATGTACTGATTAAAAGTGAAAACTCAAAGAAAAATTTCACACAAACGATTTAAAATAAAAAATAAAGTAGAGCCTCGTGATAAAAAAGGGGGAAAGGAGAAGAAACCCCAGGTGTGGTGCAGTGAAAAAAAAAAGCCGAAAAAGAAAAAGAACAGAACCCCACTGCAAGGGCCCAACATCATCCAGCCTATAACCAACGGGCGCCCGTTACAGAACC
Organism: Rhagoletis zephyria; assembly: GCF_001687245.7. Taxonomy (NCBI): domain Eukaryota; kingdom Metazoa; phylum Arthropoda; class Insecta; order Diptera; family Tephritidae; genus Rhagoletis; species Rhagoletis zephyria. The sequence goes on along the minus strand of NW_016159839.1, from coordinate 36,884 downwards.
CGATCTCTCCGAGGGACAACCAGCAGAAGTATCCTCAGCCGCGAACAAGGTAAGTCCATTATTCCAGCAACCATTGGGAGTCATAAATGAGTATTAAGTGGTCATATTTCGGAACCTTTACGCTCATAATGAGCTGATAGAGTTGTTTTCCTTGCTCCGAAGGTTGACTTATATGACCTTAGGTTCATGCCTCAATATGAGTCACACTGGACTCTTACTGGCCTTATACATGACTACATTCGGACTCCTTGGAGCCGTATGGGGCATTCTAACATACATACTTATATACTTTTAATAGAAGCAGATGCAGCTTAATTTTGTATGCACATATATTTGATGTTTTCTTAATTATTTTCAATTTTGGTATCAACACGTTTAAATATAAATTTCGAATCATTATTGATTGTTATCGGCACAAAGTGCTGTCTCATAACCTGGATCATATATGACTCCTTATATATATCTGTGTTTGTGTGGAGTAGTGGCTTGTAACGAAAGGTTGATTTTGGTGTAATGCGGCGTTTGCAGCTTACGATTGCGAATGACTCACTGGAGCGGGGCGTTGAAGAACTTTCGGCCAATAAACGTGCAAGAAATGTTCCGATGCTAGCATATGGACTATATGCTTATTAAGTCTCATCANTAAAGTAGAGCCTCGTGATAAAAAAGGGGGAAAGGAGAAGAAACCCCAGGTGTGGTGCAGTGAAAAAAAAAAGCCGAAAAAGAAAAAGAACAGAACCCCACTGCAAGGGCCCAACATCATCCAGCCTATAACCAACGGGCGCCCGTTACAGAACCCGATCTCTCCGAGGGACAACCAGCAGAAGTATCCTCAGCCGCGAACAAGGTAAGTCCATTATTCCAGCAACCATTGGGAGTCATAAATGAGTATTAAGGGGTCATATTTCGGAACCTTTACGCTCATAATGAGCTCATAGAGTTGTTTTCCTTCCTCCGAAGTTTGACTTATATGAGCTTAGGTTCATGCCTCAATATGAGTCACACTGGACTCTTACTGGCCTTATACATGACTACATTCGGACTCCTTGGAGCCGTATGGGGCATTCTAACATACATACTTATATACTTTTAATAGAAGCAGATGCAGCTTAATTTTGTATGCACATATATTTGATGTTTTCTTAATTATTTTCAATTTTGGTATCAACACGTTTAAATATAAATTTCGAATCATTATTGATTGTTATCGGCACAAAGTGCTGTCTCATAACCTGGATCATATATGACTCCTTATATATATCTGTGTTTGTGTGGAGTAGTGGCTTGTGTCGAAAGGTTGACTTTGGTGTAGTGCGGCGATTGCAGCTTACGATTGCGAATGACTCACTGGAGCGAGGCGTTGAAGAACTTTCGGCCAATAAACGTGCAAGAAATGTTCCGATGCTAGCATATGGACTATATGCTTATTAAGTCCCATCAAAAATTCCTCGGCGTTTAAAGAAAAAGGGAATGCCGCACTGTACTAAGGCCGGCTCCCCGATGAGGGCTGCTGTTCCATATGAACACCGGTATATACACTCAGAGGAAAAGGCATCGAAATAATTTTTTCTCAACACGTCATTTGGTAACAATAACCAAATCATGTAATTGTAACTAATTGTTGAACAACACATATTTAGTTGACGTCACTAAACTCTTTTCTCAGTGTACCTTATATTATATTACTTGGTATTATACATTATATACTATATACTAATTAAATTAACACCGCGCGACGACGCCGCCATAGCAGCGGTCACATCACGCGCGAAGGCAACAGCATCGCGTAACAGCAGCACAGCGCGAGTATAACAAGATCGCGCGACTAGCTTTGACTCGACCTCAAGTCGAGTAATTTACTGAATATTTGTTTGAATGTACAGGTTTAGCCTTTTTCATGGTAAGAAAGATATTGGTTTGCCTTCAATATTTAAAATAAAATGCAAACCTTATCTTTTCTTTAGATGTCAACAGTAAAAGTATAGTCGTTGCAGATTGCATATTATGTAAGTTTTGTCAACCTCGCAAAAAAAAAAAACTGAACACACTTTCATAAAATCATACACATAAAATTCTATGGGTGTACACTTCTCTGTTTTTTTTGTTACTGAATATGTAGAATAGTTTAAGTGTTATATTAAGATCTAAATTAAGCCGCAACTTCTGCTGCCTCGGAACCATTTTGGTTGTCTTCTTTAACTGGTTCGTCCAGCTTGGCTTTTTTCTCTGGTGGTGCTGTAGTGGATTCTTCTGGCTTAGAATCGGCTTCGGCTTCGGCGACTTTTCTCTTAACAGCTTCTGCGGGTGCTGAATCAGTTTCTTCGCTCTCCGCTTCATCATCTTTGCCATTTTCTTCGGCGGGAGCAGCAGCTTCAGCTTCAGCCTCAGCAGATGCTTCTTTTGGTGTTTGAGTTGTAGATTCAGCAGCTACTTCGGCAGCGTCACCGTTTTCTTTGGCGGATGCACTGTCAGCACTACCATATTCAGCGGCAGGTGCTGCTTCTACTGCAACATCTTTTTCTTTCTTTGCGCCCGTAACACGCTCTATGGAAGCAGCACAGCGCAACTAAAGCAACAACGCGCGCAGGCAACAACATCCGCCACAGTAGCGGGTGCAACAACGCGCCGCCATAGCAGCGGTCCCAACGCGCGACGACGCCGCCATAGCAGCGGCCACATCACGCGCGGCAGTATCAACAACCGCCACAGCAGCGGGGACAACAACAACCGCCATAGCAGCGGTCGTAACGAGCGCGCAACAACACCAACAACAACAATAGTGTGGCTAACGCACAGCAGCAACACCGCCAAGAGCGCGGCCGCACCAACCGCCCCGCAACAGCGGAAGCACCGCCAGAGTATGGTCTTAACCGCCAAAAGCGCGGCCACCTCAACAACGCCACCAACCAGCGCGGCTACTATAGCGCTGCGCAACCCCAGTAATAACAACGCTAACAGCAGCAGCGCTTAACACACAACAACAGCGCGCAACACCACCAACAACAGTGCGCAACACCAGCAACAACAGTGCGCAACCCCAGCAACAACAGCGCGCAACACCAGCGACTACAACAACAGCAGGCCACACCCAAGCCTGCTGCACCAAGGGTGAGTCCTTCGGGCCTAAACTAAAGTTTTTTTTTCAATAAAAAAAATACAAAAATAAAATAAAAAAAAACACAAGGTTAGAAAGTAAACTTAATCTAGTTAAAGCAAAAAGAAAAAAGGGGTAAACCCCCAAGAACCATAGTTTTAAGAAATTAGAAGTAGGACCGAAATGTATTAACAAAGTGTGATTGAATTTAACATGGCTCTCAGAAGAACCATGCTATAACGTCAAATTGAAATTTTGTTATGAATTTTGAATCGCTTGTTCATATTTGTTTTTGCATAATAGTATCTTAAAAGAGAGCCTACCTGAGTTGTCAATCACACCCTGTTTACGACATTGGGGTATACATATATGTAAATGCCTGTATACCTGCATGTACATTCATATGTATATGCATGTACATGGTTACATATATAAAATAGACTTAGGCTAACGCGTGGAAATATATATATGCATTTGACTAAATCACTTAAATTAAATTAAATAGAGTTAAATTAAATCAACTTAAATTAAAATAAAATAAACTACAAATTTATTTCAAATAAAAATAAGTTTAAACTAAAGTCTTAACGAAAAATTTAGAAATTCAACTATAAAACCAATTTTAAATAAATAACCATAAATACAATAAAGGAAGATGGCCACAATAATATAATATAACGAAATTATAAAAAAATTT
>NW_016159839.1:0-28704 GCF_001687245.7 Rhagoletis zephyria | reverse complement strand
GCAGAGCATCCCATAGCTTTCGTATCGAAGAAGCTTAATAATGCTCAGCGGAATTATACGGTCACCGAGCTGGAATGCCTCGCCGCAATAGTTAGCGTCAAGCGTTTCAGACCATATATTGAAGGATTGCCTTTTCGAATAATTACTGACAATTCAAGTCTCAAGTGGCTAATGACACAAAAAGACTTGAGCGGCAGGCTGGCAAGATGGTAGCTTCTATTGCAACGATAAAACTTTAGGATGGAGCATCGCAAAGGTTCTTTAAATGTTGTGCCGGACACCCTTTCGCGTTTTGACGTGGACGAACTCTCTTCTACCCCACCTCTAGAAATTGACTTGGCATCACCGGAATTCGACGGCGTAGAGTACTCGGAGCTTCGTAAAACAATTGAAAACAATCACGAAGGGTTACCCGATCTACGCATAGTCGAAAATAGGGTTTACAAAAGAGTGATGTTTCGAAGAGGTGTGGAAGAGGAAGAGGATTCGCTCTGCCGTTTGTGGTTACCGGAAGGGAGCTCGCAATCAAATGCTCACATAATTCCAATTCTAGTTACCATGGAGGTTGGCAAAAGACTTTAGAGCGTGTTCGGCAGAAATATTTTTGGCCGCAAATGGCAAAGGACATACGCCTCTATGTAAACCGTTGCGAAACCTGCAAAGCCGTGAAAGCCACCAATCAAATGTCCAGACCACCTATGGGCAATGCCTTCGTATCTGAGAGGCCATTCCAGATATTTATTGCGATTTCTTAGGACCCTATCTAGGCTCAAAGCGAAGAAACCAGTTTTTGTTTATAGTGCTAGACCATTTTTCCAAATACGTATTTTTGAAGGCGATGCAAAACGCGACTTCGGCAAACGTAATTAGATTCTTTAGTACAGAGATTTTTCCAGCTTTCGGGGTCTCTCAATTCGTCCATAGTGATAACGGGAAGCAATTCATTTCGAAGGAGATGCAGCAGTTTTTTTGAAAACTATGGGGTTGTTCTCATTAGGACGGGGTTATACTCACCGCAGGCTAACGCTTCTGAACGAGTGAATAGAGATATTGCTTCGAAAGTTAGAATATTCCTGAAGGCCAAGCAAGATCACATGGACTGGGACAAACATATTCCCGAAATTCTGTCGGTTTTAAGAAGCGATTACCATACGTCGATTCAGAGCTCGCCATATTTCGCGTTATTTGGACAAAATATGATACAACATGCCTCAGCCTATAGCATATTTGAGAAACTGGGTAGCCTAAGACAAGATGAAGTCCCGATTACAAGCAGAGCTGACAAGCTAGCAAACATTCGCGAACATATACGAAAGAACCTTGAGTTAGCGCAAGACAGAGCAGCGAACACGTACAACAAACGTACGCAAGTTGTGAAGTACTGGGAAGGACAAGAAGTATTCCGGAAAAACTTCGCTCTTAGCAATTTTAAGCCGTGACCCTGTCATCTGTCACGAAGAGCGATCCGAAGTAAAGCATTTTTTCCAAAATTTAATAATCACGTTTTTTCTCAAATATATATATATACACGTTTTTCCAATATTAAACTTAGCGATAGGGTAAAACCTTGACCGCTCGCAGACTGCCCTGGGTCCAACTTTGCATGGCTTTTCCTCGAAATTAAGTCATGTAGGGCTGTAACTTGCTTCTGTAACTCTTCCCTACCGATCATTTCTCTGCGGGTAGAGTATATACGTCATTCTCTTCTACTCATTAGACAGAGAACAAGGCGTCATATATGAATTCGCCCAGGTAGAGAATCGGGACAGAAACGAGCTACTGGACTAGCTGAGGGGCCGTACTGTGAAGACCGACTAAGTTCGGAAATTGGGGGGTGGCTAACTCTAGCCAACGAATGTGAATATAGTATCTTTTTTTTCTCTTACTGTCCTTTTCACTGGGCGCTTTGGCGGTCGGGGACAAACCGCCCAGTATCCTCCCCGAGCATCTATATTCATAGGACGTTCACGCGCGCTCCCATTAGGATGGTCTTTTAGGAGTTTTGACGAGTTTTCCTTATCAAAATGTCTAATGCCTTTCGGAGTTTTGACGAGTTCTCCTTATCAAAATGTCTACTTCATTTCGGAGTTTTGACGAGTTCTCCTTTAAGAAAATGTCCCTGGGGCCGCAAAGCCATAATGAATAGGAAACAAAATAAATATATACACGTTTTTCCCAGCCGCCGGACGGCTATAAACTCGCGGCCAAGTGTCCTTTTCAGGACAGCCTGCCCTGTGTTCTTCTTAGCGGTGTTGAGCTAGTGGTGGGCAGGGTGTAAAGACCGACTAAGTTCGGCACTTTGGTGGGTAGGCTTCTCTGGCCTAAAATAATAGAGAACCACCGCAACACCGGACTTGAATTTTTCCCCAGAGTTTACTCGGTATAATTCTGACTCAAGCATTTCGAAAAGAACGCTAATTCAACCCACACTTAGTTACGCAGCCGGGATTGAGTTTCCGAGTCGAATACGCCAGGCAAACTCTGGTATAACTTTTATTTTTTCTTCACTACCAGAATTACAAAAACCACCCTGACTTACTGAAACCCCCGATTGAACCTTTTAAAACATTAAACTCATTGTTTTATGAATACAAGAATTACAAGAATCTGTCTCAGTATTAACTAAATCAGTACACTTATAGTTCCGGAGGCTGACTATACAGATCTGATCCACCCAGCATTACAGGCGAATACTGACGCGGAAAGTAGTACCGGCGTTACCTTCAGTGGTCCAGTATCATAGAACTAAACTTACTAGTCTCCCAATACTGAGTTGGACGAACCCTAACTGCCACCTGATGTAACTACGGGGTGTTATTTTTTTTTTTGGCCGGCTAAACACTTTTTTTTAGACTCTATATCTCAGGGGTGAGTCGTGCCCCACGTTCTTATGATTTTACCACCTAACTCTCTTACGGATGCCTTGCGAAGACAGTTAACCCTTTTTCCTGTTCGCTTCTGTGACGAGTCGGGAAGTGAAGCAGGTTTGTTTTGGGTTACTGTTTGCCGCACAAAATATAAATACTTTATTCTTCGGCGTATAGCGCACCCGGTANACGGATGCCTTGCGAAGACAGTTAACCCTTTTTCCTGTTCGCTTCTGTGACGAGTCGGGAAGTGAAGCAGGTTTGTTTTGGGTTACTGTTTGCCGCACAAAATATAAATACTTTATTCTTCGGCGTATAGCGCACCCGGTAGCGTGCCATAAATTTCACCAGCTAATCATTTTTCCAGAGCGTAAGGCAACACCAAAACTGCTGGAAGGTCTGCCATTTTGCGATAGCTGTGTTCCTTGCGGACAGTGTCGCTGATTGTCACTAGTTGCTGCAGGTCTGTTCGCCTACTTTTCTCGGTTGATAAACGCTTCCCTGCCGAGGCTGGTGATAGTTTGTGACAGCTACCTGTAGCTGCCGTCCTCACAGGATTGAGTTATATCTTCACACAAATGTGAAAATATAGAGAGCAATATATATCAGGGTTGTATTCTGGCATCTACTGCGGGGTCTTGGTAGTTTGACAGCTACGTTTTCCTTTGCACGAAAACTTTCGGCGGCAACCTTATCTATATTTTGACATACGGCCTGTGAAACAAACCAAACACGCTCGTACGAAAGCTCTATTTTGCGTGTTGCTGGAATTGTCAAAATTTACATCTTTTTATAAATCGCAAGTAATGTACGTTTTCTGTGGTTTTATATCAGCTTGCATTTTGATTTTGACTCTTTATTACTGCCCACAATATTAGGTGTATACACAATCAGAAGCTGTCAAATTTTACCTAGACCCATGAGCTAGGCGAAGTTCTGATGAGAAATGTCAATTTTTTATTCTTCTGCTGCCAATTGGCGCGCGCCATAAGATAAGCGTTTTCTATTAAAAATGCTTGGTATTAGGTTCCTTGATGTAAACTAGCCAATTTTCAGAGGTTTTTTTTTTGCGGTTAAGTGGGAAAAAATACTTGCTAAGGAGTCACGGCAACCCCGGATTTTTTTGTATTCCTCCTTGCACTGCGGCAAATTCCATTTGGAAGAGTAACGAAACTAGTCCAAATGACGCAGTGCTCGTTATTCTTCCAAATGGAATATTCCCGCAGTGCAAGGGTATAAAAACCCGCTGGCAACCCCGCATGGGCTCAATTGACTCGAGATTTAGCTGAACGCATGGAACGGGTGAGAAAGTGAATTTTGCAATGGACATTAAATGTGCTGATTAAAAGTGAAAACTCAAAGAAAAATTTCACACAAACGATTTAAACTAAAAAAAATGGAGTAGTGCCTCGTGATAAAAAAAAGGGGGAAAATAGAAGAAACCCCTGGTGTGGTGCAGTGAAAAAAAAAGGAAAAAGAAAAAGAACAGAACCCCACTGCAAGGGCCCAACATCATCCAGCCTATAACCAACGGGCGCCCGTTACAGAACCCTATCAGCACCGATCTCTCCGAGGGACAACCAGCAGAAATATCCTCAGCCGCGAACAAGGTAAGTCCATAATTCCAGCAACCATTGGGAGTCATAAATGAGTACTAAGGGGGCATATTTCGGAACCTTTACGCTCATAATGAGCTCATAGAGTTGTTTTCCTTCCTCCGAAGTTTGACTTATATGAGCTTAGGTTCATGCCTCAATATGAGTCACACTGGACTCTTACTGGCCTTATACATGACTACACTCGGACTCCTTGGAGCCGTATGGGGCATTCTAACACACATACTTATATACTTTTAATAGAAGAAGATGCAGCTAAATTTTGTATGCACATATATTTGGTGTTTTCTTAATTATTTTCAATTTTGGTATCAACACGTTTAAATATAAATTTCGAACCATTATTGATTGTTATCGGCACAAAGTGCTGTCTCATAACCTGGATCATATATGACTCCTTATATATATCTGTGTTTGTGTGGAGTAGTGGCTTGTGTCGAAAGGTCGATTTTGGTGTAATGCGGCGTTTGCAGCTTACGATTCGAATGACTCACTGGAGCGGGGCGTTGAAGAACTTTCGGCCAATAAACGTGCAAGAAATGTTCCGATGCTAGCATATGGACTATATGCTTATTAAGTCTCATCAAAAATTCCTTGGCGTTGAAAGAAAAAGGGAACGCCGCACTGTACTAAGGCCGGCTCCCCGATGTGGGCTGCTGTTCCATACGAACACCGGTATATACACTCAGAGGAAAAGGCATCGAAATAAATTTCTCTCAACACGTCATTTGGTAACAATAACCAAATCATGTAATTATAACTAATTGTTGAATAACACATATTTAGTTGACGTCACTAAACTCTTTTCTCAGTGTACCTTATATTATATTACTTGGTATTATACATTATATACTATATACTAATTAAATTAACCCCATGTAGGAAGCAACACCGCGCCATAGCAGCGGTCCCAACGCGCGACGACGCCGCCATAGCAGCGGTCACATCACGCGCGAAGGCAACAGCATCGCGTAACAGCAACACAGCGCGAGTATAACAAGATCGCGCGACTAAAGTAGCCATAACGCGCGAAAGCAGCAACGCGCACAGCAGCGGATAATACAATAGCGCGCCCGGAACACGCTCTATGGAAGCAGCACAGCACTACTAAGGCAACAACGCGCGCAGGCAACAACATCCGCCACAGTAGCGGGTGCAACAACGCGCCGCCATAGCAGCGGTCCCAACGCGCGACGACGCCGTCATAGCAGCGGCCACATCACGCGCGGCAGTATCAACAACTGCCACAGCAGCGGGGACAACAACAACCGCCATAGCAGCGGTCGTAACGAGCGCGCAACAACACAAACAACAACAATAGTGTGGCTAACGCACAGCAGCAACACCGCCAAGAGCGCGGCCGCACCAACCGCCCCGCAACAGCGGCGACAGCGGAAGCACCGCCAGAGTACGGTCTTAACCGCCAAAAGCGCGGCCACCTCAACAACGCCACCAACCAGCGCGGCCACTATAGCGCTGCGCAACCCCAGTAATAACAACGCTATCAGCAGCAGCGCTCAACACACAACAACAGCGCGCAACACCAGCAACAACAGTGCGCAACACCAGCAACAACAGTGCGCAACACCAGCAACAACAGCGCGCAACACCAGCGACTACAACAACAGCAGGCCACACCCAAGCCAGCTGCACCAAGGGTGAGTCCTTCGGGCCTAAAGTAAAGTTTTTTTTTTCAATACAAAAAAAAATAAATAAAATAAAAAAACACAAGGTTAGAAAGTAAGCTTAAACTAGTTAAAGCAAAAAGAAAAGAAAGGGGTAAACCCCCAAGAACCATAGTTTTAAGAAATTAGAAGTAGGACCGTAATGTATTAACAAAGTGTGGTTGAATTTAACATGGCTCTCAGAAGGACCATGCTATAACGTCAAATTGAAATTTTGTTATGAATTTTGAATCGCTTGTTCATATTTTTTTTGCATAATAGTATCTTAAAAGAGAGCCTACCTGAGTTTTCAATCACACCCTGTTTACGACATTGGGGTATACATATATGTAAATGCCTGTATACCTGCATGTACATACATATGTATATGCATGTACATGGTTATATATATGAAATAGACTTAGGCTAACGCGTGGAAATATATATATGCATTTGACTAAATCACTTAAATTAAATTAAATAGAGTTAAATTAAATCAACTTAAATTGAACTAAATTAAAATAAAATAAACTACAAATTTATTTCAAATAAAAATAAGTTTAAACTAAAAGCTTAACGAAAAATTCAGAAATTCAACTATAAAACCAATTTTAAATAAATAACCATAAATACAATAAAGGAAGATGGCCACAATAATACAATATAACGAAATTATAAAAAAATTTAAAATGAAATTGTGAAAATATAAAACGAAAACCAAAACGATATACAACCAAAAGATAGAAAAGAAGAATTAGAAAATTAAATGAAAATCCTTTACTACTTAAAACGAAAACGCAACCCTAATACCTGAATATACTTGCCCGCATAACTTAATTTAATACACTTACCTGACCTACTATAAATATACATACCCTATACATTTCCTACCAGATTTTGCTACTGGACTTACCGACCTGACTTACTTTAACCGTGCTTACCACAAATTTACCTACTAGTTATAATTACTCAGGATACTTACCTTTACTTATATAATACCTTTATCTTACCAGAGCTTGGATTAAATCAACTCTAAATACTTATCTTAATTATAATTAATTGAATTAAATATATAGTAAAACAACTTACCTGGTACTACTTAAAATCTATTTGCTTTCGGAAAATTTATATCCTTTTCTTACCTTAGATTTAAGAGACTTAGCATCAGGACGATTAATTTTGAGAATTAGGTTAAGAAAATGAATTATAAATAAATCTTATAATTAACAATGGGAATGCTGACTTTATCTGTTAATTAGGAAGGCACTTTAGGATTTTTATACATTAGGGTGCGACGGTAGCCATGGATGAGGGTGGGCCAGCACCGGGCGTCACAACTCTACCAGTGGCTCCCTTGTATTCGGCCTTAGGTTTTGTTGTTTTTTTCATTTTCTTTCATTTTAGAATTATAGTCGGATTTTTTTGGGTTCTTTTGCTTTTCAGTTTTATTTTAAATTTTTGATTTTAACATTCTTTTTCAGCTTTTTTTTTGCGGTTGTGTTAACGGATTTTTTTTTCAATTTTTTAATATTTTGTTGCGTGTCCGTCCGTTAACGACCTTTGACAAGGTATGACTTTTCTCTGCTATGGCGCAGGGAACAGTGGTGAATGCAAGAACCCAGCCCAGCCGACATGACTAGCCATAGTGCACCCTATTGTGAAATGCCGCCTGCATTCACTGCTACTCCCAATGTATGCGAACCATAACAATGTACATCAAAATATGCAAATATCCGATAGCAAAAACAAAAAGGCATATGTTTACTCTCACGTGGAACAGCAACGCAAATTTTGTGTATGCAAACATAACTGCAACAATGTTGCGAAATGTCAGAAATTTATTGGAATGGATCGCGCCGTGCGATGGAACATTGTGAGACAGCATAACCTACATATGTAAGCAATGCCTCGGGCAACATGTTGATAAAAAAAAATGTCAAAAATGTTGCGAAGTCAACGGCTGTATGTACAAACATCACTCTCTTTTACATTGTTTCTTTAAGAGTGCGCGAAATGAAGGCCGACATCAAAATCAGCCAGCAATGCATGCAGTAGAAGAGCAAGTAACAAACGTCAAAATAAATACAAACAGCTGCAATGCTCACTGCGAAAAAGATCAAAATATCTTATTTAGAATTTGGCCGATTACAATATTTGGGAAAGACAATAAATTTATAAGAACGTACGTATTTATTGACGAAGGATCGTCAATCACTTTAATGGACCACGAAATTGCCGAAGAACTCAATCTAAGTGGAAAGAGTGAACCACTATGTTTGAAGTGGACAGGCGATATGCGGAGGACTGAAAATGATTCGAAGCTAGTAAATATACAAATTGCCGGACCAAATCAACGTAAAATAAATATTAATGTACACACGGTAAATAAATTATCTCTTCCAATGCAGAGCCTCGACTATAGCAAAATTAGTGAAAAATATGAACACACAAAAAATCTACCGATAGCAAGCTACAATAATGCTGTTCCTAGACTACTAATTGGCATAGATTATTGGAAACTGGGCCTTGCTCAGAATATAAGGGAAGGACGGCCGAACGAACTGGTAGCGGTAAAGACTTTACTTGGGTGGCACATCTACGGAACAGTTGGTGGTGCTGCGGTGACGCGCGAACATTGGCATTTCTGTGTGTGTGAGTGTTCTAAAGAAAGCGCCGATGAGCTACATGCTTTGGTTAAGAAATTTTACTCCTTTGAAAGCTTAGGCGTTGCGGCTACGCAAAAATCGCTCACTAGTAAAGAAGATGCGCGTGCGTTAAATTTGTTACAAGAAAATACTCACCAAACTGCCAATGGTCACTATGAAAGCAGCCTTCTGTGGCGCTTCGATGAAATTGAATTTCCGGATAGCTACTGCATGGCAAAAAATCTATTGATATGTTTAGAGAAAAAGCTCCAACGGGAGCCACGTCTTAAGGTGGTTTTTGATAATACCTTAGCTGAATATTCAAAAAAGGGATATGTTCGTAAGCTGACAGGTAGGGAAATCAGCGAAAATGCACAACAGCGTATATGGTATTTGCGGATATTCGCGGTTTTCAATAGAAACAAACCCGGTAAATCACGCGTAGTATGGGATGCTGCGGCTAAATCGCACGGCGTCTCTCTCAACACTTTCTTCTTAAAAGGGCCTGATCTTCTTGTATCTTTGCCTGCGGTTTTACAGCGTTTTAGGCAAAAAACAATCGCTATATCGGCAGATTTTCAAGAAATGTTTCATCAAGTGCTGATTCGCCCTGACGATCAACACGCTCAACGTTTTCTATGGCGTAAGTGTGACGTTTCGGCTGAACCGGACATTTACGCAATGAACGTAATGATTTTTGGAGCAGCCTGTTCGCCTTTTACTTCTCAATTTGTGAAAAACTTGAATGCTGAACGATTTGCAAACAGCCATCCGAAAGCTGTTAACGCAATACAAAACAACCACTACATTGATGACTATCTCGATTCTGTTGACGACAAAGATGACGCTATCACGCTGGCGAAGGACGTGCAACGTATTCATAAGGCTGGCGGATTCAATATTCGGAATTGGTGTTCAAATTGTCCAGAAGTTCTGAACGCCTTGGGCGAATCGGCATCTGAGCTTAAGATTAATATCAGTGGTGATAATACCACAGAAAAGGTACTAGGCGTATTTTAGGTTCCGAATGAGGACGTAATTACATTTAGACTTTCACCTTTATTGTGGCATAAAGAAATTTTTAATGGAAACAAAGCGCCAACGAAGCGCGAAATGCTAAGCATCGTTATGTCCATTTATGATCCTCTTGGCCTAATAAACAACATATTATTTTTTGGAAAAATATTATTACCAGCCGTTTGGCGTAGTTCAGTAAACTGGGATGAAGAAATTGCTCCTGGCCTAGCCAAAGAGTGGTTTCAATGGTTAAAGTATCTGCCTATTTTACAGAACATCAAAATTCCGCGGTGCTTCTTAAAGCATCACGCCAATTACGAAGGGGCTGATGTTCAACTGCATACGTTTGTCGACGCAAGCGATAGCGCTTAAGCTGCAGTATGTTACATACGTGTATCAAAAAACAGCGTCGCCGAGTGTTCTCTTATAGGTTCAAAGGCTACAGTAGCGCCATTAAAACAAATTTCAATTCCCAGACTAATTGGTGTTCGGTTTTCGAAATTCGTAATGGAATCGCTATCAATTAAGATAAACCGAAAGGTGTTTTAATGTGATGCAAAAACTGTGCTAAGGTGGCTGTACTCAGACAGTAAGCGCTACCATCAGTTCGTAGCGCTACGTGTAGGTCAAATTTTATAGTCTAGCGATGTTTCGGAATGGAGATGGATCGCGTCAAAAATTAATGTTGCGGACGAAGCCATCAAACGATATAAGAAACTCGAGCTTTCTTCATCCAACCGTTGGTTCAATGGTCCGGAGTTTCTTACTTGGCCTGAAGATGATTGGCCACAAGAAAAACACAATATTGAAGCCACAACTACTGAGTTAAAGAAACATGTTCTTCAAATATCTGAAATTAAAATGCTCGTAGATGTTAATCGATTCTCGAAATGGTGTCGCCTGTGGAGATCAGTGGCTTACGTTTTACGATTTACTCAGAACTGTAAGAGAAGCCTGTTGAACCAACCAATGCTTTTAGGAGAGTTCCAGCAAGACGAGCTTTATCAAGCGGAATTATTGTTATACCGACAGGCGCAGCTTGACGCATTTTCAGAAGAAATAATGCATCTCAAAGCTCAAAAACGATTACGGAAAACATCCCCACTATATAAATTAACAGCATTTATTGATGACGATGGTGTTTTAAGAGTGGATAGCACAATAGCCAACGCGCCGGGGCCACGACAGAACCCGATAATTCTTCCAAAAAATAGTATAATTACAGCCTTAGTTTTTCAACATTACCACTCGAAATTCCACCACCTGAATAACGAAACGGTGATAAATGAATTGCGGCAATACTTTCATATACCACGCTTACGGTCAACAGTGAAATAAATTTTGAAAAATTGTCAAACATGTAAACTTCTAAAGGCTGTACCCACAGCCCCACAAATGGCGAAATTGCCACGAGCACGGACCACTCCATACGTCGCTGCTTTCACTTTTACAGGCGTGGACTTTTTTGGTCCGGTAGGTCGTTTCGGTAGGTCGGCATAGAGAAAAGAGATACGGCGCCTTGTTTACGTGTCTGACAATTAGAGCAGTTCACGTCGAAATTGTCCACTCTCTGACGTCGAGCTCTTGCATTTTAGCAATAAGAAGATTCATCTCTCGTCGGGGAACGCCTAAAGAATTCTATAGTGATAATGCTACCAATTTTGTTGGCGCCGAACGAGAACTACGGGAAGCATTGGCTGTTGGTAACAAAGATTTGTTAGTTCGTAATTTCACAACCGCGACGACATCATGGAAATTCATTACGCCGGCAGCACCTCACATGGGTGGCGCATGGGAGCGCCTTGTTCGCCCATTCAAAACCATATTTATAAAATTACTCCGGCACGCGCACCGACTGATGAGCTGTTGCACTGTATGATGGCAGAAGTGGAAAAAATCATTAACTCCCGGCCGTTAACATATATACCCATAGGCAGTGAACAAGAAGAAGCTTTAACTCCTAACCACTTCTTGTTAGGAAGTTCCAATGGCATGAAACCTCTTGCCATCTTTGGCGACCACTACACTGGCATGACAGAAAGAGGCCGATACGGGTAGGAGATTTGGTTGTGGTTGTCGACCCTGGTTCCGCAAGGAATGTTTGGCTCCGAGGTAGAGTGTTAGAAACAAAAACCGCTTCGGATGGACAGGTTCGCAGTGCTACTATACAAACCGCCCAAAGAGTTTTTGAAAGACCAGCCGTAAAGTTAGCAGTAATAGAGGTGGCTGGCGAAAAGGAGTAAGCCCACGAATCCATCTCGTCTTACTGAAGGGGGGTGTTACCGCCACTTGTCCAACTCCTAGTTTTAATAGTTATTCACCACTGAAGTTATCTATTTCGTATATACCTTCTACACGCATATAACTTTATACGTATACTTACGCGAATTTAGACGCGTTTGCAAAGTAGCAACCACATGTATATTTTTAAGGTTAATTATTGCGATTCCAACAGTGTCCGAGTTGAGATCAATTAATCTAAAGTCTAAGTTGAAATTGCCCGCCTTTCTTCACTAATAAAGTATGTATACTTTTACTGAAATTCTAAAATTATGTTTTCTATTAATAAGTGAATTTGTAATTCCATTTAGGAAGTTTAACTCTCTTAAACTGTCTGCATTTGTGAAATAAAACATTCTTGGATTTCTACAAATTACTTGTTTTGGGAGTTTAAAATCGACGAAGATTTGCGGACTCAGCGCAGAGTAAGTCTCTCTGCTAATAATAGATAAAAGAAAATTTTTGGCTGATCGAATTAAACGTGGGACGCGGAAAGACAAAAGTATGTATGTTAATAACATAGAGTACCGAAGAGAATGCGGTGTTTTGATCCCTTTTGCATATTAATGTTGAAACAATAAATAGTTTTTTCTTGCATTTTATTTTGCATAAACTTTGTGTAAAATTCCTTTAAATTATGGTAAGTGTTATCGATTACGCCATTTTAATGTTCGAATGAATAACTGTCAGACAATGCCTGGAAAGCCTGAAATATGTTTGAAAGTTGTTGTGAAGCAGCTTCTATACAATTGCACTAAATCATCTTTCAGGCTTGAGCGCCTCAAGCCGCAACGCCTGAAAAACCTGCTATGGAGCTTCAGCTTAAGCAGCCATATCTGGTAATTTTTGGCGATTAAATTATCGACAGCGAATACTTGAATCCGGTTGCAAGTCTAAACAACTACAAATTAGAGTTAAAACGGTGAATATGGCAACACTGCCAGTGGCACATTTTCATAATGCCTGGGTTATAATGGAAGTAACGGAACGGAGTGAACTGTCACTTAATTATCTATTGTATGTAACAATCTAAAATCAATAGATCCTTACGAATTCGCAGCGATTTGTTACGATTCGCCCCGTCCATTATAACCAAGGCATAAGTGGCATGCAAGGCGAATTCAATAAGGTTAAAGGCGAACCTGAATATTTCGCCATGAAAGACATTACATCAAAATGATGTATTTGTTGTAATTTGTAATAATGATAGTATGAATATCAGCGTATAATTAGTTAGTGTAATTTTTTACTTATATGCGGCTAGCATCACCTTATTAAATTCGCCTTGGTGGTGTTGTTATATCAGCTGATTTCTTCGCCTTACATGTATTTTGTTTTTGCTTTTACTGATTTGGCAGCCTCAAACTTTGGGGCGAATTGAGATTAAACATAATTGGGGTGTTCACAGTTCGTTCCAAATAGTGTCTCAAAATGTAGACGTCTACATTTTAAGACGTTTTCTAACCGTAAAATCTGTGGTGTTGTTGTTTCCCATACAAAATTGGAAAACGACGCCGTCTACATTTTGTCACACTCAAAGGTATGTTTTTTACGCGTCTACATTTTGCAACCTCGCAGCAGGGTTGCATTATGGCAATACTAATCACATTTTTTTTATTTATTGGGCACGTTTTCCGTATTTGCATTTAATTTGAGCGCAATTTCTGATGAAAAGAAACAAATCAAGGAAAAGGAATAACAAATATTACGAATTGGTAATTAAGTTAAATAATTACAATTTTTCAGAAACAAAATCGAAAGGCGACATATAAACAATGCACGCAAACAAGAAATGTCTGGCAACACCAGCAAAGTTTTGAGACGATTTTGCGACGACTGCTAGAAAGGGGTGCTCACAGTTTGATGCTAAAAATGTCTCAAAATGTAGACGTCTACATTTTCAGACACAATTTGGAACGAAATGTGAACACCCCAAATACCTGCAATACAAAATACATGTGGTTGTTGTTGTATTCTTGCTACCATCTTGTATTAATTCGCCTTGATGGCATGCAAATATATATATGTATATGTGTATGTACACGGTGCAGCGAAACAAAGGTGGCGCCGTCAGAGGTACCGCTACTTTGGTTTTGCCGATTTTGACAGTTGTGGTAACTCGTAAATAAACTTTTGTTTACAAATAAGTTGCATAGAGAAATTTGAATTATTAGTGAAAAATCGGTTAAAATCGTGTTAATTTGCAATTTTTTAGTGATTTTTCAGTTGAGTAGTGTGTAAAAACTGATAAAATGAAGTTCCGTGTATTAAATTGCGACAGCCGTCAAGGTAGTGCCTCTAAATGCAGCTTTTTTTCCTTTCCTCGCAACGATGCCGTGGCGAGAAAGTGGGTGGAATTCTGCGGACAAGTAAAGCCATTCAATTTGGATACCAGCTTCATATGCATGAAGCACTTTACCGACGATGATTATCAAAATGTTATGCAGTACAAAGCGGGTAAGTAGCATTTACTTTGAATTACGTAGATATCTAATAAAAGGATTAGGATTGGCTAAACGCCCGTTACTCAGGCGCGATGCGGTGCCATCCATTTCTGTGTGTGCTATACCTGTAGCAGAGTCTCAACCGCATGATGACCACAATATGGAGGTGCTTGAGCTAGGTAGTTGCGAAGGTAGTAAAAATAGTACGCCCTTAAAATTATATTATTAATCTAAGGGGTTTGTTACAGTGGTTGAAAGCAATACAGAATATCGACCCAAGGACGGTACTCTTGATGCTTCGACATCACCAATTCGTAACTGGGTTTACTATGACGGCGATCTTCAAGAAGTGGAAATGTTAAAAGCGGAAGTGTACGTTAATAATTTCAAGATCATAATGTGCAAATCAAATCATAACTTATATTTTCTACTTCTTGCAGAGCGACATTGAAGCGCGAAAATGCAATCCTCAAAAAGCAAACGCAAACCGCTAAGCAGAGTACCGAGATCGCTACATTAAAGCGGGAGTCTGACCTTCAGCTGAAGAAGCACGCGTGGGCAGTAGAGCTGTTGAAAAAGAGTTTGGATGCAATGGCTGCCGAAATGGGAAATATAGAAGATAAACTGGCTTCTATATTCACCAAAGGTCAGATAGACAAACTGAAGACTGGGTCGAAGCGACGAAATTGGGCGGAGGAGGATATTGCACAGTCAATTACATTGTATGCTGCCAGTCCAAAGGCATACAGGCTGCTGTATAAGCAATGTTTTCCACTACCTGGAGTTCGCACACTGCAGACTTGGGCACAAAAAGTGGAGATTTCGCGCGGACTTATAAACCCAGTCTTCCGCTTGTTGGCAGCCGCTACCCATATGGACGAGGCACAGAAACTATGCGTGTTGAGTTTCGACGAAATGAAAGTAAGACAATCTTACTGTTATGATGTTTCGTCGGACTCAACATTAGCACCCGTCAACTATGTGCAGGTAGCGATGTTAAGAGGTAAATATTACAGAAAAGATTTTCTAAATAATATAAAATATTTGTAAAGCCCTTATATATTTCAGGTCTCATGGCAAAGTGGAAACAGCCAGTCTTTTATGACTTTGACTGCAAAATGACTTCCGTTTTGCTGCAAAGCATATTGCAGAAGTCGCAAGATTGTGGCTACAATGCAGTGACTGTCGTATGTGATTTAGGAGGTACCAATAGGTCGCTTTTCAATGATCTCGGCGTAAACGAAGACCAGCCGTGGTAAATAATGATAATTAGATGTATATTCATATTTCAGTCCCTATTAATACTTCTCATTTCCATAGGTTTATTTTCAATGGCCAAAAGGTTTACGTTTTCGCTGACGTGCCGCACTTGCTAAAACTTTTGCGAAATCATTTCCTTGATCAAGGTTTCCTAATTAATGGGAAACCTGTGAAAAAGGAAATAATTTTGGAGTTATTGTCAATTACAAGCACGGACTTGACAATAACTCACAAGATTTCAGCAAGTAACTTGACCGTGGCTGGAGCTCACCGCCAAAAGGTCAAGACGGCTGCAAAATTATTTTCGCACACTGTAGCGCAGGCCATCACAAGGGCAGCAAGTGTGGGTCACCTGCAGAAGCAAAACTGGGCCGAATGCTTCCAACTGTTTAAAACAGTATGTATTATTGATATTCCTATATACATATATATATGTGAATTATATGTGAATATATGCACATACATATATGCATATACATATGCACATACATATTTAAACCCTAATATTAAAACGTATGTTAAAATTATACACCATAGACGAATGATTGGTTTGATGTTTTAAACGTCAGGGTTCCCCACGCCGACTCCAGGAAGCGGCGTCTTGCATATGGTCTAGCGCTCGAGGAGCAAGACAAGATCCTTGACGAAATGACCAACCTAATAAAAAGTATGAGGGTGATTGGCAAATTCAGTCTGCTGCCATTCCAAAAAGGTAAACTAATATGTGTTTCTCAAGATAAATATTAATTTTTTTCATTTTGCCTAAAGGAATCATACAAACGAATTTAGCGTTAAAGTTGATGTTCGAGGATATTAAAGCTCGATTTAAAATCAAGTATGTGTTAACGTATCGCCTCAACCAGGACGTTCTGGAAAACTTCTTCGGAATTATTCGTTCGAAAGGCGGGTTGCATGATCACCCTGACCAGCAGGAATTTAAATACCGTTTGAGGCTCTACTTGCTGGGACATAACAAGGGCGTCTTATCCGACTCTGCTAACGTAGAAGAGGATGATACGCCAGATTTAGAAGTCACCCAGCCGCCTCTTACAAGTACTTTAACATAATTTTTTAACTATTAATTATTATTACTATTAATTATTATTACTATTTATTATATAAATATATTGTAGTATTAATGATTACATCCCTAATGTATCGCCATATTTACAGGTATTTTGCTAAAAAACCTGAGTTCTAATAAAGAACTGTGGCCGGTGGAAGAGGCGGAATTCGACGAATTGGAATTTGACGGACTGGAGCATTTAGCCGGGTATATTTGCCACAGGTTAAAGGATGATATTCCAAGCACGTCGTTTGGTAGCAATGACAACTCATGTTCCTGGGCGAGTCACCTAAGCGAGGGTGGGTTGTCAATACCAAGTTCATCTATGATGGACCATATGAAAAATCTAGAGTCAGTGTTTAAAGCAATGAACGAAGATGGCTTGCTCATTACAAATGATTTTGTAAAAACTCACATTGAGCATGCTTCGAAAATTCATTGCGACATTAAAGTGAAAAAATTATTTTTCAGGGCAAGAATGTTCTTTAAAATAAGAAAATTAAATAAAGAACTCATTGAAAATGCCCACAAGAAAAAAAGAAAAATTAAAAAAACTCTGGTTTAGATTCATATGGTACCATTATAAACTGTAAGTACGTACTAAAAACATACGGTAAGTTGTCAACTGAAATGTTGTATAAATCCGTAGAAATTAAAAGTTCTTTGATTGTAGCATGCAGCAACGTCCGCAGTTCCCGCAAAGTAAGCTCAATGTTTAAGCCGCCTAAAATTATAAGGCATGGATGCAACGTAAGCCTATGAGTTTAACAAATAATCTGGCATCTTGTATAAAAAAATATCCATATTTATTTATTTGCAGGAGAATAACATGAATGAATCAAAGGCCCTTTTCAGGGCCGCCAATTAATTTACAAAGAGACAATTATTTATGCTTTCAAAAGTACAAATTAAATTAGGCCATCATTTTTGTGTTTACATGCATATGTATATGGAAATGTGCAAAAGGCCCTTTTCAGGGCCGCAAATTAACGACGATAGGGGCCTTTCTAAATTAAGGTAAAATTCAAAACTTGAAAACAGTTTTTTCGAGCGTTTGGTTTTGGAGTTATGTCAATATTGAAGTAGAAAACTACAAAAGGATCTTGCCATAGTCTACGAATATATGGAGCCCACTGTATGAAATTGTCGATTTCCACTTTACTACATTCAATTAATTTCGCCTATTTCGCATTGTTTCTTGTTCGGTGTTTCCCTATGGGATTCCCAGTTTTTGACGAGCATCAATCAATACGTGCTTTCCTTCAAACAAAGATTCCTGATTAGTTCTTTTACAGATCTTATTGGAAATATGATTTAAAGCTTACCTCGTAATACATTTTGATATATCACTTCTCACTGTATTCTGGAAAAAGGTCGAGTTCATAAATAATGCCGCGTATTATACGCATCTCTTTGAGGAAAGTAGATTTTCTCGATTCGCCTGCGACAAAAAGCAAAAGTTTTCCCTATATTTACAAATGTGTATAACATAAATACATAATTATAGAAATTGCGTTTTCAATTATCACCAATTAACCTGCATATTTATTGGGCCGGATCAATCCCTGTGATTTATATCTTTGTTCCAGCTCTTCAGGTATGTTGCGTAAACGACCAAGGTACGAAATAATAGTTGCGTTCCAGATGCTTCACGATATTCACGATTTGCAGGAACAGCTGTTGGTAGTACTGCACTCATGCACACTGCATGGCTCCGATTCGCGCTGTTGTCCTTCCATGAAGTGTGCCATGGTGCCCCATCTCATTATGCGTAGATGCAAATGTAACGCTGCGACGAATCGCTGCATTTTGTGTATACAGGGCGTGCCAAAGCCGAAATGTTTTTTTATTATTATATTTACAGCATTTTATCACAATCATATCGGTTCTGCTCCAAGCAGCCTCCTTTAGCAAGTTAACTAATCAATCCCACTCAGATGCTGGCGCAGTTTGCTGCACCAGCCTTAATTGCAAAGCAATGGAGTACACTAAAACGTTTGCTGCAGCAGCCTTAATTGCAAAGCATGGAGTGCACTAAAACGTTCACTATTCTCCAATAGATTAGATGAAAAATGCAATATTCTCGCATTGATCAAAATTAAAACACCACTTTCGCTGTAAAGTGAACTGTTTTGACAGTTTGAACTCGTTCTACTTTTGTCTCTATTCTTTGTTTACTAGTGGTACACAAATGTCAACGGCCAGGACGGCGCAATCTTGTATTCTATCATTCTTGGTGTATGTAGAATGCCAGTCGGATTTGGTTGCTTTAAGCTAGGCGCACACCAACGCGATCGCGACAGTGACGCATAAGTGTTTTTCAATTAAAAGCCTGCGCAGACCAACGCGATAGTAGAATTGTAAAACTATCGATAGGGCCACCATGGCTGACCATATCGAGAACAAACTATCGATTGTACGCTCGCTTACATATGTACATACATACATACATGAAAAAAATTTACTTCATTGTTAGCTGTGGTGCAAAATATAGAAGAAGTCGGTGAAACCAGTGTATTCAATCTGTATTTGGATAGAGAAGAAAACATTTGAGGCCAGGGCGCTTAGGCCGACTGTGGAGTCAGTGACTACAGTGCTGAAATACAATGCAACGCCAACGTGGGACTCCAGCCCTAGGAATGGAGGAAGAAGGACCAAACAGCGCTGAAGAATTTGTTTTTAGTGACGAAAATTCAGAACCGATGATAAATTAGAAGAATTGTCTGAGCTCAGTAGCCCTAAAAAAGCTTGCGATAATATATTTTTATAAATAAAACAAACACATAAACAAAATCGAATTGCATTTTTAATTTGGTTGCATCTATATTTTGATATTTCGCTGCCATCTATTCATTAATTTATCAATTATTTAGAAGTTAGAATAGTGGCCAGAAAAATCACTAATTATCGTGATATTTTCCCAATAGTTTCGTCGCTAAACTCACTTGTACATCACCAACTAGAAGAAATGTATGAGCGAGTGAACATACTGTAAGGCAAATGCACCCATGTGTGTGCAAGAAAGGGATGCATATCACACGCGTGGAGAAGTGGTCACTTTTTCCCCAAGCCCATACAAAACTAACCGCTAAACTGACGAAAAGTTTTAGTCAGTTTTCCCAATAATTTAACCGATAATCATTGGTCAGGCTTCTTGCAGGGTCTATACTATCAATGTCATCGATAGTGGCAAGCGCTACTATCGATAGTCAATGGAAATGCTAACAACTGTTCCATGTTAACTGGGACGGCATCGAAATACAAAAAAAAAACATTTCATTAGGAATATAAACACACACACCGTTTTCTCAAGTAGGTTTTAAAAGTTATCTGCAATTTAAACACAAATTTGGTTCTGAAAAATGTGTTTGAAGCGCAGATAAACAAAGGGCCGTTTCCTCAAATAACCTTTAAATTTAAAGCTCACTTTATATTTAAGGGTTGATGTAATATTTATATGTAGTTTTGCCGAAAGTAAATCATTTAATTCTCTGTTTTTAATTTATTTACACCCAAGAGACGTCGAATTGATTTACTTTAGATATATCTGTAAATTTTAAAGCAACCTTTAAATATAAATTGAGCTTTAAAATTAAAGGTTGCTTGAGAAAACAAAGAGACAAATCTGAGAAACTAGAAAGTACTATTGATATATGTACATATTAGTGCGATTCATAAAGCGTCACAAAATGGCATTTTTGGCGAACTGGCAACGTTGCAAACAAAGTTGTATGAACGACCTATTGCAACTCCGGATTGCAAAATACATTTTTTTTTAAATGTCTCGTGTAAGTCGAAATGAAAAGTTTTTACAGTTATATTTCGAAGCAGCCTTAACTGATATACTTTTTCTTGAGGTATTCGAAGACAATAAGAGAACGTGTTTTTCGCGACTTTGACTTTGCAATGATTACCAGCTGAAATAACATGGCAATGTCACACTGTTGTCGCAAGAAAGTTTCCATACAAAAGTAATCAGCTGTGTCGCAAGGTGGCAAATTTTGCAACCAATGCGACATTTGCAACAACTTTGCGACGTTTCATGAGTCCCACTATTAACCATTTGTCTGCCCCGAATGGGCTGTGTTCTTAACTTGTACCGAAATAAATTTTTATTGTTATATCAAAATTTCACATAAGGACTGTGTTATAGACTGTCAGTTAAAGATAACCGGTGTTTTAACAGACTGTCAAATTTGTCGCCCACATGCTTATATTAGGCAAACTGCCCTTAGAATCACTTATACTAAAATATTTACAATCTTACCAAAGCGTCGAGCAGGTACACAAAATGGAGAAATCTATACAAATAATAAAATTGTAACAGGCCGATGTCCGTACATTATAAATATTAAAGAAATATCAATTTGGGAGGTCTTTATTTGAGCAACAGAAGATAAATCAACATTTTTTAGAATTTTTTCTGTCCTTCTGTATGTTTGTACGCGCATCACCCGAAAACTAGTGCATGGAATTGAGCGCAGTTTTCACCGAGGTCTAATGAAAAATAATAATAAAAAGAAAATATTGTAATATGACTGTCAAAAGAAAAAGGTTTAGAAGGATTACAGCCGAAAACGTTTTTGTTGAGGGTTGCCACCTGTTCAATTCAATTAATAAGAAAAATTTAATGCTCCAATATAGATATCAAAATGAAGAGCTTTACTGCCGAAAATATTTTAGAGGAGGGTTACAACCCGTTTGAAAATTTGTATTCTATTAAATTGATATAATAAGTGAAATATTACAGTACGGGTATCAAACAGCACAAAAATACTTCTAGGCGCAGTAAACTTCGCCGGGTATTTGCTAGTTATGAATAAAATCGGCTGTGCTAAAGGTGTTAAACTATCGATAGGCAACTAGTACTATCGATAGTTTGAGCGTTTTAAACGATGTTTCCACGCCAAGTGGTTCGCTCTCTCATTCGTAATTCGCTCTCTCATTCCGGATTGGCGCCCCAATCACGAACCGAATCACGTAATTCGCCATACAAAAGTTTGAAAGCGAATCACTTCATTTGTAGGTAATTCAGAACCATGCGAATGACGAACAAATCATTGTTTTCTCTAATTTTTATCGACAACGGCTGTCAAAACACACAGACCACACATCCCCACCAGCACTAACATTAAAAAAATAGCTAGATTAGTTTAAACTATTGATTTAGCTATTTAATCACTACACATTTTTCCTCCACCGTAGAAATGCACAATTAACAACACACTAAGCAATAAACAAAAGCAAAGAACAAGAAGCAGAGATGCAAAGTAAATCAAGAATGTGGCGTGTAAACAGGTTGATACGCCGTTCGTAATTGAGAGAGCGAACCACGTGATACGGTTGGCGTGGAAACGCCGCTTTAGAGAAAAACTACCACTACTCATCGTTAGTGGCAAAAAAATAAAACTATCGGAGTGAAATGAGCCAAAAAGTGGAGTGTTTTTGGTTTTCCGTAGTGTCAAAGTAAAAACTTTGGAAGAAGTACATATCTGTGGACATTTGACAAAACAATTTAAGTTCATCTTTCAGGGACAAAGTAAATAGCATAACTCGGCAAAGGTTCACCGTCGGAGCAATCATTTTTATTCAAATGAAAACATGCCGTTGTTGCAAACAGAAAAATTTTTAACGGTTGTGAATAGCGATAAAATAATTTAACATTTCTTTCTAATTCCAAAATTTTTCTATGACTTTTTAGTGCATAAAAATATCGTACATTGTTCACATAATAACATCCCTGCAAAACTCGATTGACCGATACCAAAATACACGTACAAGATTTTTCTATTGTCACTAGCACATAAATAGAGAACCAGTTGTAGGTTTGTTGTCAGAACTGTGGCGAATGAAGATGCCATATGATATGCTATTGATCTATATCCTTAGCATCCTACCTATTGTACTTAATGAAGGTGTTGAGCTTTTGTTGGCGACCTAGAAAAAGATTTTCACAGCGTCGCATGCACTTGCCTACATCCCACAACTCTCAACTGAGAACTCTCAATTCTTACCATTGAGCGTAAAAACAATCATTTCAAAACTCAAGTCTGATGGAAAAGAAAGTGATTGTGCTACCTTTCAAAAAGCAGTGTCCTGATTTTTCTTTCGACTCATCTGGTCACCTTAGTTATAAACATACAAAGTTGAAATTTTGTTATTTGTTTTTAAATATGGTTCGTGTTATAAAAAAACTATTTAAATCAAAGTTTCCAATTTTATACAAAATTAAGGAAAGTTCAAAAAATTTTCATCAAAACTTACAACTTTTTAATCAGTATGCTGCTTCTTAGCCCATTCAATTTTCGTATAATATTCTGCAAATCTGAAGTGGCTGAGTATTTGCGTTGAGTTTTCATATTGTTTTGCAAACGGTTCTATGCATTTTTTCCATACAAAGTATGAGCGAAGTTTATCTTATATAGAAGAAAGTTTCTGGTGTTTTCGTTTCTACCAAAAAGTTTCGCCTTTTGATTTTCCTTTTCTCTTTTCGTGTTCGATTATAAAAAAAAGGTAAACGGTTAAAAATGTTGTGTTCGTTTCTTAAAATGTCCACTCTTTTAAGGCAATAAAGGCATATTTTCTGGCTTTTAAAGCTTTGCCAGGAAATCAGATGGTTACTTATTACGACAATATTATGAAATACCTGAGCTAGACAAGGTGAAGAAAGCAAAAACATGCCCTTTTACAGGGTTGAGTGTAACATCAAACACATATGGCACGTGCAACAACAATTTTTTAAAGAAACGAAATCCCCATTATTTTCTTTCTCGATGATCATATTAATGTCGTTTTATAGTCAGACAACATTGAATAAAAATGTTTAACCGTTTTATAAACAGTGATTAAGGTATTTCCAAATTATTATTTTTTTGCAAATAACTTACTTATAATCTTAGTAGGTATATTGTCATTCATTTTTATTTCATGGTAACTATTTATTTCTGATAATCTCAAAATCGGAGTGTTTTTGCAAGAGAGGGAGTGGCGTAGTGTTCGGCTTAGAAAAGGAGTGAAATACTCCGCTGAGCACGAATTTTTTCCATCGTATTTCGACATAAGCGCAATTGTGACGTTGAATCCGCAGAGCAAAAAATTACAACAATGCTACACATATTTTTTAATGTCTAGCTCACACTTGCGCGATCCATACTCTGCGAATTTTTCGAATATTCAACGTTCCTCTCTTTGAAACGCGGCTTGCAGCGCTTTGAAGTCATCAAAGAAGAGAAAGAAAAGTGGCATTACAATAAATGTAATAGAAAACCCTCCTTTTTTATAGGATATGGACACAAAAATTGAAGAAAAAAAGGCAAATTAAGTGAGTTGTATATCGAAATTCGCGCAAATATGCGCTCGTTTGCGGATTCGAAGTTAACAGCCGAATTCGCTACGATAAAATCACGCTAATGTGCGCTTCGCTTAGTTTGGCTTTTTTCTTATTTTTTTGTACATAGCGTCTCCATATCATTTAAATAGGACAAATGAGCTTTTCTATTACTTTTTGCACATTAAACTTTTTTCTTTAAATTTATTGCTATGACACTCTTCTTTGCCGCCTTCTAAACGTTGTGCTCCGCGTTTCGAATGCGTTCGAAGAGAAAAACATTGAATGTTCGAAAAATTCACAGTGTAGGAAGCGTGCAAGTGTGCGCTAGCTCATTAAAATATCTAGGTAGCATTGTTGTAGGTTTTGGCTCCGAAAATTCGCAACGTCAGATTCGCGCTAATGTACCGTTCGCTTTATGCGGTTTCCTATAAGCTCTGATCCAATACTTTGCGTTTAAAATCCTGTAAAAATGTCAAACAGAAAATTACTCTCGGAAGTGAGAGTGAAAACTGAATAGGACTTGCCGGCGGGATAAAATGCCATTCAATTTTTTCGGTTGCAAGAATTGGTGCTACTGAACAATTTTTTGAAGTAAAACTTCTTAGGCGGCGGTATCGCAAAAATTTGTAAATTTTAGTGAAATTTTTAAAACTGAAAATGTTACATGAATAAGAAGGAAGATATAGTATAGAGAAGGGGGAAAAAGAACGCGCATGCATACGAGTACCTACATACATATGTACGTACACACATACCCACCAAAAATTATATAAGTTGTAAGAAATAAGGAATTCGCTGGCGGCGCTGTTTGCAGCGTTTATTTTACATGATACATAAGGCTTATATAAGGTAAATATACTCCAAGGGATGCCTTATTGTAAGGGATTATTAAGCCTTTTTTATATGACCTATAAGGCTTAGGCATAAAGGTATCTCAGACAGAGAGGGCAAACCTTATGAAATGATGACATCAACACAGCGAAATTTGGTGTTGATTCAAACTGAACATTTGAAAGCACATGTACTACATGTATGGCTGTAGCTGAGTGTGCAAAGATGCTTCATACAATCGGTTGCTGCCAAGACTATCCGGGTTCAATTCTCATCAGACGGACCACAAAATTTAATTAAACTTTTATATTTTTTTTATTCTCTGTGAGAGAGAAAAAGTTAAACCTTATTCCCAATGACATCAATACGGCGAAATCAGCTGTAAAATAAGGGTTGTGCCATACAACTTGTATTCCTTACAAGTTTCATGCATTAAATTTTAAAGGCGATAAAACTTTTTCTTCGCGTTGCGTGACAGATTCGCTTTGACAGATAATATGAAATGTATGAAAATGCACAAAGCATGTCTCATAGATCGTGTCAGTTGCAGCGCGAAGCAAAAATATGGCCAACTCCTATCTTTTTGCGCGCGTTGACAATGAGCCGGTTCAATATCTATTTTGTTTCGTCCAAATTCAAGGTTTCATGCAGAAACATAAAACTTTGTTATATCGCTGATATTTTTAAAGCTAAATAAATAAATCCACAGCAAATTTTTACGAGTAAAAAAGCAGTACAAAATTGTTTTCTTGGTGTTCATTGTGGCATACCTTTTGCGTCTGGCGCTTTGCTGGCAGATTTATAAATGTCATGGAAAGCCACAAAGCTTTAAGCTTAAATTAGTGGTGACATACCATAACGCCATAGCCATAACCATTGCCATAACCGTAACCACATTAACTATCACCGATTATAGGTACCATAACCATAAACAGCTGATTTTTCGTAGTCAACAATGTCGGTGTTGCCAGACGCGGACCAAGATGCGGAAAATGTGTTATATCGTAGGATACTTGCGCAGAACTTCTTTCACCATCACTAAATTAACACTAAATTTTTAAACCTCAACAGCAGATTACAGTAAAATATGTACATCAAATTAAGGGTAATAACTTGTGCCTTCTTAGTAATATAAATTTCTTTTGCATTTATCATGAAATTTTGTAAAATATTGTTTTTTTATGAAAAAATACGTAATTTCTTTTCGTTTTTTAGTATTTTTGGATTACAAATAAAATAAAGCATATAAATTATGGACATCAAGAAGATAAAAAGCAATTGGTGCAAAAATGCGATAGCCTGCATGCAGAAATTCTTTATGTACGGGCTAAACTTAATGATAAAGATGCAGCTATTTCTTTGCTTACTGTTGAAATAATGAAAATGCATGGCAATGGTTGCATCGGTCCAGTTCGTGCCAACAAAAGCAGTGAAACAACTGGCGCTGGTGATCACAGTATACCAGTATAAAGGTTTTTGTTTTTGTAGCTGTTTCGTGGTGAAAGTCCTTTATGGGGGCCAAATTTCCCCACAAGAAATTGAGCGCATGGTTGCTTTTGAATGCCAAAAGAATGAATATTAGAAAACATTGAAAAAAATTCTGAGATAATACAATTATATTCTACTAAAACTAAACACGGTAGTGTTCGCTAATTAGATAATGTGAGAATCATGTTTAAAAACTCTTTTCAACTCTTATTTTTCAGAAAATAATATTGCGGATCAGATTGCTCTGAGCGCTTGTGTTGTTTACCAAGAAAATCCAGCCCTGTTGGTTTTTAATTCTGTATCGCATCGCGGTGAGTTTCTATTTCTTGGTAATTCGGTTTGTGAAATGGTAAACAAATTATTGAAATTTTTTAATTTGATGTGTTTACCGTTTGATTAATGCAATTTTCTGTCTTTTGAGACTATTAATTACTACTGCAATCCCTGCGGTTTTTCCTCTTGGTAAATGCGTTCTGGCCGTGACCAAGTGTGGTTTCCCAAATCAGCCGGGAATAAGGTTAGTCATTTTCAATTTTATATTTGTCTGTCGACATTATAGGACATGTCATCATTGCAGGCTATTGTTGCAGAAGAAAACGCCCCAACAACTGCTGTGGTAAATATGTACCAGCAGTACTGCCCACCGCCGCACAGTGGGCGATTTGGGGGAAAAAATTTTCAAAATCAATTTGCGCCTCTAAGAGTTGAGATAAATCAACGATTTTTTTTTCGTGTAAAGGATTTTTTTGTAGAATAAGGGAAAATTCAAAGAAATTCGAATCTGAAGTTGCACAATTACAGGACTCATGCAAAGGACGATAATTAAAAAAAATTATTGAAAAAATAAAAAAAAACTAAAACAGCATGACTCGTAAATGAAATAGAACCAACGTGAAGGTATAAACTTTCAAATAAGACCAATATCAATACAATCTATGAAGCCATTCCAGTGTTATGCGTGTTATTTT
Organism: Rhagoletis zephyria; assembly: GCF_001687245.7. Lineage (NCBI taxonomy): Eukaryota > Metazoa > Arthropoda > Insecta > Diptera > Tephritidae > Rhagoletis > Rhagoletis zephyria. Next base: position 1,228 of record NW_016159839.1, on the reverse strand, counting down.
GTTACGCTAAGGATTTTTTGTTAATGTCATCAGATCTACAGCGTTAATTCGATTTTCCAAATGTATGTGCCAAATTAAAGGGCTTGACCTTTAGATGTGCAATAAGGTTTTATTTTTTTTTTAAAGAGTTGCCACCTGTTAAAAAATGTTATTCAAATTATTTAATAATGTTTTATGTTCACATTACAATATGGGTATCAATCGAAATGGCTTTGAAAATGCTATATTTTTGAACTACATGTAGGAGGGTTACCACCTGTTTAAAAAGTTAAATTCAATTTCAGCGTTTTAACCCTAACTGGTAGAATAATTAATAATAACACAATCAAATTGAATATAGTATGGTCAACATGAAACATAAGTCATTCGTTAATAATTGAACTTCACTTACTTTTAAATTATCGTTCATTCTCAATAGAAGAAAAAAGATGGACGGACAAAAAAGAAGAAAAAATAATGAATATTTGGTTGAATCAGAGCAAATTAATGACGATATGGCTTTTCGTCCACCAGCTAAACCTCGGCAGACTTTTTTCGAACGACCACTTCCTTCATTAATTTTTCTTCTTTTTTGTCCGTCCATCTTGCATATTGTGGCGAATACTGCGGCAACACAAAGCGAACAACGAGAAATAGGCAGAATGTTCGAGGAATGACGTAGAATGTTCCACAAAGAGAAACGTCAAGTTGGATGAACACTGCGAACAGCGAGAGAAAGAGAATGAGCGATAAACTTCAGAACGTTCTAGAGTTGCCATAAGTGTGAGCGCAGGTATATAAGAGCCACGACACAGCGGAGTGGAGACAGTTACAAGTCAGCAAGCTACAAGTAAAGTGAGCGGAGAATCGAGTTGCGAATAAGCAAGCTATAAGTTTAATTGTGTTAACAAGTAGTAAAGCGTTGTTATTGCTTTAACAAGTATTGTAAAGTGTTTTTACTGTATTAGCAAGTATTGTAAATTGTTTGTTGTACAATAAAGTTAATTGTACTACAATTCGGTCATCGTTAGCATTTATTTAACAATCCAGCGATACGAGCCCGAGTATATTTGGGTAATCCCTCAAGGTTTCGAGGATAATCGTAACAATATAATTGGGTTTTTTCTTCTATTGAGAATGCACGATAATTTAAAAGTAAGTAAAGTTCAATTACACTGGTCTACAAGGGTTTTGCGAATCAGACGGGACCTGGTGTTTCCGAACGGATTTTTCGTGCTGAACACGAATC
>NW_016159838.1:74217-75727 GCF_001687245.7 Rhagoletis zephyria | reverse complement strand
TTTGTTAGCTTTTTTTTGCCTTATTTCATATTAAGATTTTTAAATTGGTTCGTAAGGTATATATGATTTAATCCCAATTTCAGATGGCCTATTTAAGTAGAGATTGTAGAATATTCATTTTCAGATCATACATTTAATCTGCAATGAAATGGTCAATATTGGCTATTTAAATGAGATATGCAACCCTGTGTTTGTACCAAACAACCAAGATTCATTGGTAGGTTATTTAATCAATTCAACCAAATCCCACTAAAAAACAATCAGCTGTTCAGCACAAAATGTAAACAAACGAACAAATGCAACAACAATTTCAAGGAACAAGCAGCAGTGCAGCCAATTGTTTGGCATATTTAAACAAAGTTGATCTGAAACCCAACGAAACTTAAATGGCATTTAAACAATAATCCACAATTAAACTTAAGTGCCATTTAAATATTCATTTGAAATTTGCCCTAAGTGTAACCACTTTTTGTTTTAAGCTGAATAACGGTGTATTGAAAATATTTTGAAAACTTATCCATAGAATAAAAATTAAGTAGGTTTTTTAACCCTATCTTGGGTATTAGGCGACCGCTGTGGTGTAGTGGTAAGCAGTGCGCACTTCCACTCCGAAGGGGCTGGGTATAAGCCTTGGTCAAAGCAACAACGCAAAAAATTTAGAAAAAAGGTTTTTTCTTAACAGCGATCGCCCCTCGGCAGGCAATGGCAAACTTCCGAGTGTATTTCTGCCATGAAAAAGAGCTTCTTATAAAAATACAATCGCCGTTCGGAGTCGGCGTAAAACTGTAGGTCCCTCCCCTTTGTGTGACATCATCAAGGCGCACGCCACAAATCAGAGGAGAAGCTGGGCCAAACACTAACACACGTATGTGTAATCGCCAATCTATTATATTATCATTATCTTGGGCATTAATTAGTTTTTGTTGAAGAACCCTGTTGACGCGAAGTTCATCAGTTTGGGAATTTTTGAACAGAAAGTTATTATTATACAAATTGAAAGTAACTTGTTTCTTTTTAGTCATTGTTGAAACTATATGATTGTTGGTGTTATGTGGTTGTGTTATTTCAACTATTGCTGGCTTTAGTCTGTCAATCAAAATAATTTTAATTTCATTATTCACATCTACCTTAAAATATTTTTTGTCTTTTTCAACAACTCATAAGGCCCTTCATAAGGATGTTGAAGAGAATGCTTGTTAAAACAAATTTGCAAGTTTGTAAATCTTTTGGAACATAAATTCCTGAATCGGAATTTTTGTGATGTTTTAAATTTGAATTAAAGTTTTTAAAACGTTCCCGTAAACTTCCTAAAATTTCGGCGGAAGTAACATTTTCTGTAGTTGGCACAACAAGTTCTCCAGGTAGACGCAAATTTTGGCCAGAAAGCATTTCAGCTGGTGTGGCTGCAATATGTTCTTTGTACACTGAACGCAAACCAAGAAGAATAATCGGTAGCTCATCGTACCAATCTCTAGTTCCATTCCTAGCCAAAATTGAAGTTTTCAATTGT
>NW_016159838.1:72702-73858 GCF_001687245.7 Rhagoletis zephyria | reverse complement strand
GTAAAAACCGTAAACTGTCTTCCTTCTAATAAATACCGAAAATGTTTAATATTCAAATAAATTGCTAAAAGTTCCCTGTCAAAAGCACTATATTTCTTTTCTGCTGGAGAGAGTTTATTTGAAAAGAACGCCAGTGGTTCAGACTTATTATTGAAATGCTGCTGTATGACACCACCAATTGCCATTGCATGCATCTACCGTTAAAGACAATTTTGCATCTTTGCTAAAATGATTTAGCAAATCTTAGATGCAAACTTCTCTTTAATGCATTCGACAGCGTTAATGGATTTGTCATCGCAAACCAAAATTTTGTCTCGCTTTTTACTTGTTTTATTTATTAGATCAAATATAACTCCAGTAAACTCAGCTAATTTTGAAATATATCTATGGTAATAGTTAACCATACCAATAAACTTTTCCGCTTGTTTTATTGACTTCGGTAGTTCAAAATTGCGAATCGCTTCTTCTCTGTTTACAGAAGGCTGTATCCCTGCCTCAGATAAACAATGTCCTAAAAATCTATACTTGAAACACCAAAAATACATTTGCTTGGTTTGACGTTCAAACCATACTCAGACAAACGCTCGAAAAGTACACGTAGATCCTTTAAATGTTGTTCTCCACTCTCACTTGCGACCAGCAAATCGCCAATATACGCGAAAACAAAATTTAATTTACCTACTACTTCGTTGATGAATCTCTGAAATGTTTGCGCTGAGTTCCTCAGCCCGAAAGGCATTCGGGTGAACCCAAGCATACCGAAAGGAGTAGTAATCGCCGTCTTAAAAATGTCTTCTTCTGCCATTGGAATTTGGTTATATGCTCTAACTAAATCTAATTTTGAAAATATGTTTTTATTCCTAAGGTTCATATTAAAATCGTGAATATGAGGGATAACGATCCGGTACAGTCACGGTATTAAGTCTTCTAAAATCACCACAAGGACGCCAGTCAATAACTTCTTTCTTTGGTACTAAATGAAGTGGAGATGCCACGGATGAATTTGTTTTTACTAAAAAATCGAATTCAGTTTTAGCTACTTTAAATTTGATAGGATCTAAGCCCCTTGGCTTAGAAAAAGGAAGGTTTCCTTCAGTGACAAGTCTGTGAACCGTGGTATGCTTAACCGCTTTTGAGTAATCTGGCTCAGAAATAA
>NW_016159838.1:59645-70194 GCF_001687245.7 Rhagoletis zephyria | reverse complement strand
TTAAAAATCCAGAAATAGTCCTAATTTTATGATGGTTCCTTAATATATTTTAACTACATTGCATTTGAGTATGGAGAGGCAACTATCTGGAAGTATTTTACATAAAAAATTTACTAAGTATTGCCCGGTTTGTAGTTGCAGTTAAAGAAAACACATGAAAAGGCACGATTTTTTTTAAATTCGAAAAAATGTAAATATTTCAAAAACGGTGACACTTTTACCTGAAAATTTTTTGTTTATCAGTGAGCTCACCCCCCCCCCACCTACCTTGCCCTAAAGTTTGGCACGTTACTTCTGGGACACCCTGTATATATATAGATATGTTAAAATAAATTTAATAAATATCTTATATTTAATATATTTTACTTGCAATTTTTAAAAGTTTTGAATTGTTGCTTTTGTTGTTGCCTGTGAATGTTGTGCTGCTGAAAATGGCTGATGCTGTTGTTCGCTCACTCCATGATTGTGAACATAATGTAGCAGGTCAATAACAATGATAGCAAACAATCAGCCCCCTCGAACTAAAAATACTTCAGTCGCATTTGGTCTCTCAGATTTGACGATAGTTGAGTAGGTACTTTGGTCGCACTTATCTTAAGCGTGAAATCGGTGCACTTCCTGAAATCAGTCTAGGACGTTCTCACTGATGTCGTTCAAAAAATCCAACTGAACTACTGGTGTGTTCATCGGAACCCACTTATTGCAACGACCGTTGTGATTGTCGCCCTGATATTGCGGCAAACTATTGTAGCGCGAAATGGTTGTAACAATACGGGCTACGTTGATTACCAGAAATAGAAACCCGTCCAATTTTCTAATAGCCGGACACAGCAAATATGTGATCGCAATACTTATGTACATATGTATAAGTCTAATAGAAATATCAAGCTCGAAGTTTTGTTGTCCCTCCTCTTGCAGGTCGATCTTCAAATCTTTGTTCAGAGTGCTTAAATATTGCATACGTATGACTTGGAATGGAGGACAAAACCATTGATCTCCAGATGCAGCTCGGAATAAAAACCTCAGGAGATAGAATTTTAACCGCTTTTTCCTCCTGGCAGGATCGCCAATTGTGGTGTAGTTAAAAGAATTTTATTTTTATAAAATTTTAATTTTAATTTCATGTATTTTAAGTTTCAAAGAAGAAAAAATTCTGAAGTAACAAAAATTTTCTTTTTGATTTACATTAATTGAAAATNTTTAAGTTTCAAAGAAGAAAAAATTCTGAAGTAACAAAAATTTTCTTTTTTATTTACATTAATTGAAAATGAACTTAATTCAATAATTTCAAAAATAACAAAGTACAAAAATGAACAAAGTACAATACTAAATAGTATTAACCCTACAGGTACTGAAGAGGGAAGCGAGACGTATTTGCCGCATTAAGAAGAGAGAGACCGAAATACGTTAGTGCAAAGAGCTTGAAATACCGGCCGACAGGAAAACTACCGAAAATTTTATTAGAGAGTAAGGCGACTTACTGAAGGTTTCAAGACCAGGGCGAACTCCTGTAATAATAGCCATGGCGACCTAGAGACCGATGTCCAGAACGTACTTAAATTATGGAGGGAACACTTGAATGGCAGCAGAACTGAAAGTACTGAAGACGAACCCGAGCCCCCAGTCGATGCCGATGGAATCAATGCTCCAGCGTTTGACTATTACGAGGTACGAATAGCGATTACGCGGCTAAAAAAAACAAAAAAGCTGCTGGAGCTTACGGCCTGCCAGCCGAGCTATTCAAGTACGGTGGCGAGGAGCTGATAAGGTGCATGCATCAACTCTTATGCAGAATATGGTCAGATGAACGCATTCCCGACGAATTTAAGTGTTCACTGCCCAAACTACAAGAAAGGCGACCCCGCCATACGAGCCAACTACCGCGGAATCAGTCTTCCAAACATAGATGATAAGGTATTATCGAGTGTATTGTATGAAAGATTGAAGCCCACCGTCAACGAACTGATTGGACCTTATCAGTGCGGCTTTAGACCTGGCAAATCTTGGAAAAGACCCGCGAGAAAAGGATCGACAGACACCATCTATTTGTCTAGCCGCTTTCGACAGCACGGAAAAAAGTTGTCCTTATGCCGCGATGTCTGAATTTGGTATCCCCACGAAACTAAAATGGCTGTATAAAATGACGTTGAGCAATACCATCAGTTCTCTCATAATTGGGAAGGACCTCTTCGAGCCGTTTGATACCAAACGAGGTTTCACACAAGGTGGCCCCTGATATTAGAGAAGATAATAAGAGCCTGAAAGACAATGTGGAGAAGGACTTGACATTTCCAATTGGCGTCAGTTTGCACAGAAGAGAAATGACTGGCGTGCTGTTTCGGACTCGGCCAAATTCGCTAATGGTCTGATTACACTGGTCGACGGCCAAAATTTACCAGAGACGCCGTTATGAAATTCGTATGTAAAATCACCCCCTGATTCCGAAAATCAAGGTTATTTTTAATTTTATGGTACCGTTTTTGAGATATTTGCAATTTACCGTTTTTGCAAAAAAAAAAAAATTTGGGTCCACTTTATCATATATATCTCAAGAACGAATTAAGCAATTCCAAAACGGTTTGAAGCTTTTAAAAGGTAATAAAATTTTCTATAAGCTGTGCATACAACACTTTTTGCTAGGCCCTGTAGATTCAAAGATAACGAACAATCATTACCGATTTTTTCAATTTTTTTTGTAAAAATATAAAAAAAATTGTACTTTGCGGGGAAGGATCTCGAAAACCTTTTATTTTTTTGCAGATTTTTTTTTTCTCCCTAAGCTCTGTTGTATTACAAAAAAAATAAGCTATCATCGAAGAAAATCGATGCAAAACTACGTAAGTTATAAGCGATCAAATAAAAATACCCAGGTTGCGCAACTTCAATGTATGTACCTATACATACATACATATATTAAAGGTATAAAGTGCAAGTGAGATATTATCCGGATAAACGAATAACACCATAACAATGATAACACTTTTTCTTTAAATAAATCAAATAGTACTTTTAATACTCGAATTGTATTATAGTAGGTAGAGTGGTTGCATCGAAAGGAAGAGTGGTTGGGTTCGAAACCTGCTGTAGGCATGTAGTTATAAACATGTATTTCCGTCAGTTATGGGTAAGTATGCAGGTAGATTTTCAAAATTATAAGACACAGAAAATTTCTAAAGCCTACATCTAAAACAGGTAGTATTTTCTTTTCCCGGCTTGTTATAAAAAGGAACCTTTCTGTCTAGGTAAGATTTGATTTTTTCAATTTTATTCTTGTTCCGAGTATAAATATGAGTTAATGCGCTTTGAAACTTCATAACATCTTCAAGGCTCGCCGGAGATAGTTCAGTTCATAAGTCTAATTTCAAAACCGTGATTTATTAAAAAAAATAAAATGAGTAAAAGGACGCGAGAATTTGAGTGTAATAAGGATCCAGATATGTTCTGTTTCATGTGTGGCCAATATACTATCATAAGGCGACGACGAGTGTTCTCAGATCATATCAAAACTTTATACTCCAAGTATTTTGGAATTGAGCCTAAAAATGCTGAAAAACCATGGACACCGAACACTTTGTGTACATCGTGTCGAGTAGAATTGATTCAGTGGGAATCAGGACAACAAACAAAATTTGATACACCAATGATATGGAGAGAACCTACTTGCCATTCAATAGAGTGTTATATTTGTCAAACAAAAGTACTTGGCGTTGGAAGATCAAGAGGAGTAACCTATGCTAGCGTACCTACAGTGACATTACCAATACTACATTCAACGGCAGTTGCGGATCCAGTTCCATTGTCAACAGTAACATCTGAGTGCGGGGGATCAAGTTGTACTGAATTTCGCATGGAAAACGAAAGAAACGTTCTGTCACAAGCACAACTTAATGATTGGATAAGAGATTTGGAACTATCCAAGGAAAAGGCCGAGATCCACACTTCTCGTATGCAACAATTTAAATTTGTGTCATCCGATGTTAAGGTGACATATAGTAGAACTCGTCACGAACCATTTTCCAAACACTATACCAAGAAAGACAGTATATGCTACTGCAACGACATCCCTGGTTTATTCAAAGAGTTTGGTCAAACATATGATTCAAAAGAGTGGCGATTGTTCATAGACGGCAATAAACTGAGTTTGAAGGCTGTATTATTGCATATTGGTAACAAAAAGCCTTCTATCCCGATTGCACATGCAGTAAATACAAAGGAAACCTACGAGGAAATGCAAAAAATACTCAAATTTATCAAATATGAAGAGCATGATTGGAAAATATGTTCTGATCTCAAAGTCGTTGCAATGCTATGCGGTCTACAAAGTGGCTACACCAAGCACTGCTGCTTCCTCTGCAAGTGGGATAGCCGAGCTCGTAAGGACCACTACGTCAGAAAGGATTGGCCGGAAAGAGTCGAGTTTACCGTTGGTGTGGATAACATCAAATACACCCCTCTTGTCAAGAAAGAGAAAATCATACTTCCACCCTTACACATCAAGCTCGGTCTCATTAAAAACTTTGTTAAGGCTTTGGACAAAGAAGGCGAAGCATTCGACTATTTGAAAACAGTTTTTCCAGATATTTCTCAAGCCAAGATAAAGGAAGGTATTTTTGTTGGACCACAAATAAGAAAGTTGATCAACAATAATCAATTCAAAGGACTACTCTCATCAGTTGAGGCAGCAGCGTGGGAATCCTTTGAAAAGGTCGTTGCTTCTTTTCTCGGTAGACACAAAAGCCCTAACTACGAGCAGATAGTGAACGACCTAATCAATAATTATGCGAAAATGGGCGTAAATATGTCTTTAAAAATTCACTTTCTCCACTCACATTTGAGCTTTTTTCCGGCAAATCTTGGCGACGAAAGTGATGAACATGGCGAAAGGTTTCATCAGCAAATGAAATTAATTGAGAATCGATATCAAGGATTCTGGGACGTCGCAATGATGGGTGATTACTGCTGGTTTCTCATAAGAGAAACCGATCCTAAACTGAATAAGCGTCAAAGTAGAACACATAATTATTTCGACAACATAGTAAAATCAAATTAAGATAAAGATTGTTAGAATATAGTATAAACATAAATAAATTTAAAAAAAAAGTTAAAAATATGGGTAATTTCATTCATAAATTGAACTTTTAACTCAATAGAAACAGAGCATAGCTAGATATTTCACTCTTCTTTATACCATACATACGTTTTGAGGTATACGTTGAAATTGCGCAACCTGGGTATTTTTATTTGATCGCTTATAACTTACGTAGTTTTGCATCGATTTTCTTCGATGATACCTTATTTTTTTTGTAATACAACAGAGCTTAGGGAGAAAAAAAAAATCTGCAAAAAAATAAAAGGTTTTCGAGATCCTTCCCCGCAAAGTACAATTTTTTTTATATTTTTACAAAAAAAATTGAAAAAATCGGTAATGATTGTTCGTTATCTTTGAATCTACAGGGCCTAGCAAAAAGTGTTGTATGCACAGCTTATAGAAAATTTTATTACCTTTTAAAAGCTTCAAACCGTTTTGGAATTGCTTAATTCGTTCTTGAGATATATATGATAAAGTGGACCCAAATTTTTTTTTTTTTGCAAAAACGGTAAATTGCAAATATCTCAAAAACGGTACCATAGAATTAAAAATAACCTTGATTTTCGGAATCAGGGGGTGATTTTACATCAGAATTTCATAACGGCGTTTCTGGTAAAGAGAAAAAGTTGAAATTTGTGGTCCAGTGTTATTCATACTTCGCATAACCTTCAAACTGTAATTTCGTATGTTCTTTGCTTGTATTTTATATGTATTCCATTACTCAGAAATTATAAGAACTTTTAAAATCTTACGATCTGTTTAGTTTAGGTTTTGCTTCACGCAATGGTACAAGTTGTTGTGCGCAGTCATGCGAAGTATGCATAATCATACCTTTAGGCGGTTACATCGTCAATAAAGAGACTTTTTGGCCATTAGCGTAAATTAGAGGTGGGTTTTGCGGTTCAAACCCTCTTAAAGCTAATAACCTCAAATACAAACTGTATCTTAAAGCTTAGAATCCAGCACTCAAGGAAAATCACAACAAATATTTTTACTATTTCTGTTTCTTGAAAAAGCACTGCTTTTGCTGTAAATTTTCTTAAAAAAATAAATACATATACGAGTATTTTTTTCTTGCGAGCTGCAAACTGATTTAAGAAATTATGATAGAAGAAAATTTCGTTCCATTTCTTGGGCATCATTTTATATGAATTACTCGTTTTTTCTGAGAGCTCTTAAAAGTTTAACTGCGAATAAAAACATTGTCCTAAAAAATGCAATGCGTACTTCCTTACTGTTGTTTTTTACATTTTACAGCCTTAAAGAGTTTACCAATGATACGTACTTAGCAAGGATTCGAATATTTAATGTGCCAACTTCCAATTCGTTCCACCAAAATTAGCCACATAATAAAAATACCAGTTCAGGATTATTCCATTGTGACTGGTGTGAAATTTTACTCCAGAATGTGATGAATTGTGAATTATAACTATGTCGTCAGAACCTATACAAAAGCGAAGGATATTTTTAACATAGAACGATAACTAATGAATAAAATTGTTTTAACAAAAATATAAAACGATTTCTTAGTTTTATGTAACTATCATTCAAATGAATGTGACTGGTAAGAAATTGAAAAAACTCTATTTTACCCTTGTGCACTCAAAGATGAATTTTAGCCAAAAAACTTACGGCCTTATTCATAAAAAATAAAGTAGTTTATAAACGTTATGTATGTAAACCTCATTTTATAACGCTCTTTCAAAGTACGTTATTTTTTATGAATAAGGACGTTAATCTTCACGAACGATGTTTTCGTGTTGTAAAATATGAATTATATGCTTTAGTTTTCAATAAAAATTAGGTTTATATAATCTTCATATGAATCTATACATAGTACATATAAAGGAAAGTCGAGATTCTTTGTACGCGGTAATCCCAAAAACTACTGAACGGATTTTGACGACATTTGCTGTAATATACTCTGAATCGACAGGTGAGGGATCTTTTCTCACTTAGAACATTAATAGGGTTGCCACCTTTCTAAAAACTATAAGATCCGCACCGTTTGTTAGATTAAAAAAGAGAGGTGTCAAATGAAAGCGATTGGTCTCTAGAAAATCACTTATGTCTTAGTTTTTTAATAGGGTTGCCACCTGTTAAGAAAATTACTATATACAATCCTATAAGATGTTCACCGTTCGTTGGATAAAAAAATTAGATACACATGTACAAAAATCTTTTGATTAGGGTTGCCACCTATTTAAAATTACTATCTTCTATACATAGTGCAAAGGAAATGTGAGATATTTTGACAACGCTACTGAACGGATTTAGACAAGATTTGTAAGTATATATAAACGAAGTACATGATGTACATATCGTTGTTTAAAGCACAAAACCGCGTATCGTCATTCTGCAAAACTGCGTAACTGACATTGGCTGCCAACAATTGGATTTGCTCACACAAGCTGAAATATACTAGCCAGAAATGCGATTACTTTATAGAAAAGAGAACCATTTTGAAATATGAGCATTTTTGCGCTCTAGAAAATAATTTCTACAACTTCACGTACGCGGTTTTGCATTTCGCGGTTGTGCACTTTAAACGACGGTATGTACATACGCATAAACTCAGCGCGTGGCGAAGCCTCGCGCATCCGTGGCCGGCTAGTATAAAAATTTTTCGTACGTTGTGACTGGTGGAGCATCTCCTTGTGACTGGTGTAAAGTAATTATGTATGAAATAATAGTTCCATAGACAAATATTACAACTTTTTTGTATTTTTTTAATATCTCTCAACAGATAAATGAAATGTAGTCATTTAAGAAGAAGTTACTTCTGAAATAGTGATAATTAGAGCATATTTAAATTTATGTCGTCTTCCTCGTTTACATGAAATGACCCTTCAGTTAATTTTTTCGGTATTCGAAATATTAAGAAAATTAGGCAATCGTGAAAATCACCATCTTCATCGAAAACCAGAAATGAACATTAGAAATCTTTTTTAACATTTTTTGTTTCTTTCTAAAGTTGAGCGAGTTGATATCGTTTTACGATATGAGAATAAAAAAAAATATATTTATTTACTACGCTGAAGTGCGTGTAACAAGCAGCGTGTTCTTTAATTATATTCTTTAGGCTAACTTGTTTACATAAATCTTAGTGGTACTTATACTATTGAGATGCGTCGGTTGTTATCGCAGTAACTATTGAGATGCCAATTGCTGTTTACTAGTAGATAACTATTTGGGTTGTTATTGTTTGTTGTAGTGATAGTGCATTTCTATTGCTCCAATGTTTGTCCGTTGCAGTTCGTGATAATGCATGTCAAAACAAGTTCTATTGTTTTGTTGTTGCTTACAAGTAAGCGCTTATCATGGTGTACGTGACCTGGAGTGAGGCTCCCCTCCTCCTTAAAACGGAGCGTCCTCGCTACGCTGCTACGAGTTGCTGTTGAAGACAGATCATTTCGATTTCGTACATATAATTCGTCAATTTGCCTTTGTCTGAGAAGCCTTNAATTATAAGATATCAGCCAGAACAAAACGCTAATCAGCTAGATCAAGATCAGCCGAGAATCAATCCACCAGCACTATTGGATAGCATTTCGGCTAAAATTCCACAATCCAGCATAGCAGCTAGCCAAGGAGTTCATACGTGGTCACCACACAGCAAAATTGAATTTTTATCAGCTACAACAAAACAACATAAAGCACATTAAAAAGGTACGTGGTTGTTTTGAAATATCACAGCACTTGGTTGTATTTTTTTTTGGTAAAAAATTTTTTTTGCGTTAATAAAAAGAAAAGTGTGCGGGTGATTTTGTGCAAAATAAGAAGCGAAAAGACATATTGAGTCCACATATTTACAGTACACTAACAGATTTGTCCGTCCACTACAGGCACAATAGCCCTGCAGCTAAAAGCGCGCGAAAATCGGTTCAAACACATTGCTTCAGTGAAATAAAATTCTTTAAAAAACTGCAAAATAATACGTTTAGAATCGGCTTTAAAGTTTATGGAACGTTCATAGTGCGATTTATTTCAAATATTTGAGTTTCGCTTAAGTGGCATAAAGTGTATTAAACACCATACAACTCGCATGGTTGCAGAGGCTTAACCTCAAAATCGCTATTTCTTTTTATATTCACAAATTCACTACCGCAAGGTATAGATTAACACCGATTTCAGAAAAAGTGTTATATATTTGCATCGGATGCACATATATACGTGTTTAATCNAGACGTCTTGCAGCCACCAATTTTCATCGCCTCATCCAGCTACATATATATATATAAGGTAACCTGAAATACAATTGTACATATTAATATATTAAGCAATAAAACCATTTAAATTCTATTTGCTCATACAAACTTTCTTGTGTACTTTTTTTCTAATTAAAATACATCGGTGCGAACTTGAAACTGGGCCATTACCAATTTGCGGCACATCCGAAAACTGCGCTCTTAACCATCTTTGCCCGATGAACATGGTCCTCCGTCGCCGTGAGCACAAATTATAAGATATCAGCCAGAACAAAACGCTAATCAGCTAGATCAAGATCAGCCGAGAATCAATCCACCAGCACTATTGGATAGCATTTCGGCTAAAATTCCACAATCCAGCATAGCAGCTAGCCAAGGAGTTCATACGTGGTCACCACACAGCAAAATTGAATTTTCTTCAGCTACAACAAAACAGCATAAAGCACATTAAAAAGGTACGCGGTTTTTTTGAAATATCACAGCACTTGGTTGTATTTTTTTTTTTTGGTGAAAAAAATTTTTTTTGCGTTAATAAAAAGAAAAGTGTGCGGGTGATTTTGTGCAAAATAAGAAGCGAAAAGACATATTGAGTCCACATATTTACAGTACACTAACAGATTTGTCCGTCCACTACAGGCACAATAGCCCTGCAGCTAAAAGCGCGCGAAAATCGGTTCAAACACATTGCTTCAGTGAAATAAAATTCTTTAAAAAACTGCAAAATAATACGTTTAGAATCGGCTTTAAAGTTTATGGAACGTTCATAGTGCGATTTATTTCAAATATTTGAGTTTCGCTTAAGTGGCATAAAGTGTATTAAACACCATACAACTCGCATGGTTGCAGAGGCTTAACCTCAAAATCGCTATTTCTTTTTATATTCACAAATTCACTACCGCAAGGTATAGATTAACACCGATTTCAGAAAAAGTGTTATATATTTGCATCGGATGCACATATATACGTGTTTAATCTAATTGTCGGGTGGCGACCAATCTAACCTACTGCATAATAGAAGCATATGTACATACACACACACGTACATACATATAGTACTAAATAAAGCGCTTATACATATATGTACATAGGTACAAACAACAGGTTAAAATTTTGAACTTTTTCATTTAAAAAGTTGTGGAATTTGGGAGGCATATTTGTGTTTATTTTGCAAAGAGGGTGGCTATTTGGTGATATTTTCAACTGTGTCATTCACTATCGTGGGCGTTTTCTTTGAGTTGCTTATTCTGAGGAA
>NW_016159838.1:58679-59572 GCF_001687245.7 Rhagoletis zephyria | reverse complement strand
AAAAAAAAAAAAAAAAAAAAAAAAAAAAAAAAAAAAAAAAAAAAAAAAAAAAAAAAAAAAAAAAAAAAAAAAAAAAAAAAAAAAAAAAAAAAATAATCGAGCTGTGTTGATGCTCTGCGATTGTAAAACACTTTCTGTACCCAAAAATATTTTATGAACAATTTTTGCTAATCTTCACTAAGTTTCACTTATTATATTTAAAATAGATACCACTATAATCGCACTCAATCACTGCGTTTTTTTTTCTTTTTCGTTTTCACTATAACACTTTGTGCCAATACTTTGTTGTCCTCTGGGCACACTACTATGCACATACATAGGTGCCCATACTTTGTTGTCATCTGGTCACACTACTATGCACATACATAGGTATGCATGTGTTTCTTTCAGCATTGCACTTTTTTCACATAACCTATCTAAACACATAAATACGTATATATGAATAGCATGTTTCACATAATACTATGCNCGTGAAACTGGGCCATTATCACAAATTTGCGGCACATCCCAAAAACTGCGCTCTTACCCATACCTGCCCGATGGACATGGTCCTCCGTCGCCGTGAGCAAAAATTATATGATTCCCGGAGATATCAGCCAGAACAAAACGCTAATCAGCTAGATCAAGATCAGCCGAGAATCAATCTACCAGCACTATTGGATAGCATTTCGGCTAAAATTCCACAATCCAGCATAGCAGCTAGCCAAGGAGTTCATACGTGGTCACCACACAGCAAAATTGAATTTTCTTCAGCTACAACAAAACAGCATAAAGCACATTAAAAAGGTACGCGGTTTTTTTGAAATATCACAGCACTTGGTTGTATTTTTTTTTTTTGGTGAAAAAAATTTTTTTTGCGTTAATAAAAAGAAAAGTGTGCGGGTGATTTTGTG
>NW_016159838.1:53860-55350 GCF_001687245.7 Rhagoletis zephyria | reverse complement strand
AAAAATAATCGAGCTGTGTTGATGCTCTGCGATTGTAAAACACTTTCTGTACCCAAAAATATTTTATGAACAATTTTTGCTAATCTTCACTAAGTTTCACTTATTATATTTAAAATAGATACCACTATAATCGCACTCAATCACTGCGTTTTTTTTTCTTTTTCGTTTTCACTATAACACTTTGTGCCAATACTTTGTTGTCCTCTGGGCACACTACTATGCACATACATAGGTGCCCATACTTTGTTGTCATCTGGTCACACTACTATGCACATACATAGGTATGCATGTGTTTCTTTCAGCATTGCACTTTTTTCACATAACCTATCTAAACACATAAATACGTATATATGAATAGCATGTTTCACATAATACTATGCACCGCGTGTGCCACCACTTTCCCTAAAAACGCATTCACTGGGTTTTTTTCGGATTCCCACGCGCGATTTGTACGAAAAAAAACCCCGATTTCCGTAATATAGGCTCTTCGCCGAGAACCGAATCACTTTGTCTTTTCCCAATACTTTGTCTATTTCAAGTTGTGTGTAAAAACTTTATTAGATTCTGAATAAAACAATAATAAAAGACATACCTTACGAATCAACCACGTGACACAAAGTTAACTGGAAAATATGAAACCGAATTACTTTAATTTTAACCATCGGTCGGGCACAATTTCACACGCTACAAATAAACCGCGTTTTTTTTTTTTTTTGATTGGAGCAAACGATGAGTTATGGCCGGTCTAGGACCCAAAAAGCCAGGGTAGTCAAATTCAATAGATTGTATGCACGTTAATTTTCAATTTTTGATGATACTCCAGTAAACCGAAGACTGGATGCTTAATTTAACCACAGTTGGTTAGGTTTTCTGCAATGTGTAATCCCAGTTGGTTAGCTTTGTAGCGATGTGTAATCTTGACTCCAGTTTAGTTAAGATAGATGCTGAGTGATTTATTGCAGCAAGGTTTGACGAATATTTCAATTTTCAAAATTGTTTGATGGTGCTCCAGTAAAACGAAGACTGGATGCTTAATTTAACCACAGTTGGTTAGATTTTCTGCGATGTGTAATCCCAGTTGGTTAGCTTTGTAGCGATGTGTACTCTTGACTCCCGTTTAGTTAAGATCGATGCTGAGTGATTTATTGCAGCAAGGTTTGACGAATATTTCAATTTTCAAAATTGTTTGATGGTGCTCCAGTAAAACGAAGACTGGATGCTTAATTTAACCACAGTTGGTTAGATTTTCTGCGATGTGTAATCCCAGTTGGTTAGCTTTGTAGCGATGTGTACTCTTGACTCCCGTTTAGTTAAGATCGATGCTGAGTGATTTATTGCAGCAAGGTTTGACGAATATTTCAATTTTCAAACTTGAAATGATTAATACGTAGAAAACAGGAAACAAAAAACAAAAAACAAAGGGCTGTATCTCAGCCCACTTCTATGTGTGCAATGAGCACTTGAGAATAACAAAAAAAAAAAAAAAAAAA
>NW_016159838.1:38640-53838 GCF_001687245.7 Rhagoletis zephyria | reverse complement strand
TTGAAAAAAAAAAAAAAAAAAAAAAAAAAAAAATTTTGCAGATTACGAGGTTGGCTTCCCCTGTTGTGTGACTAGAAATACATATAAAAATGTATACACGTAAATTCATTTGAAGGTTGTGTAAAAACAGTCTTTAAGTTCGCTTTAGAATCTTCTTTGTACTTTATTTATTAATTTAATAGTTTTCCTTACTATTATTCATCCGTAACTCTGTATTACGTCGTTAAAAGTATATTATATAAATAAATTTATTGTAAGATATAACTTTTGAGTTATTCTTGACTAACATTAAAACATGTATGTGTATATCTAACCATATATATATATATATATACATTAGCGCACACAAGGGGTGGGTTTTGGGGTTCAAACCCCCCCTAAAGCTAATAACCTCAAATACAAACTGTATCTTAAAGCTAAGAATCCAGCTCTCAAAGAAATTATAAGAAATATTTATTATAATTTCTGTTGCTTGAAAAAGCGCTTTGCTTTTGCTGTAAATTTTCATGAGGAAATAAATATACGAGCATTTTTTTCTTGAGAGCTGCAAACTGATTTATGAAAATTTGGTAGAAGAAAATTTCTTTTCCATTTCCATCGTCCGTCGTTTTATATGAATTTTTCGTTTTTCTTGAGAGTTCAGTTACGAAAAATCACCATCTATCGAAAACCAGAAATCGAAAAAATGAACATAAAAGTGCGAAAATTCATGGAATCAATACATTTATTTTTACTGACTCTTTTTTTAAATTTTTTATTAGGTACTTTTGAAAGTTGAGCGCATCTTGAGTTTATAGAACTTTTTATTAAACAAGTAGTTTTTAAGGAAAGAACACAACCGACTTCAATTCTCATATACAAATTTAGGGGTACCGTTAATTTCTTCATGATCCAATCATCGGATCTCTAAACCAAATTACGGGACGACCCTTGAGGTACCATCTTTCCAATAAAAAAAGGATTATTGAAATCGGTTCACGTGGTAAAAAAGTTATGTATTCCGGCGAATTGATAACCTCCCCTTTTTTGAAGTCGGTTAAAAGTGTTTGAGTTCTGTTAATCTTATGTAAATAAAGTGCAGTTTATGAATTTTAAAACGTTTATTTATTTATTACATACTGTACATAAAACTTGCATAAATGTATTTTAAAGAGCGTATTATCAAGCAAATTTTCAGTATTTTCCGGTGATATATCTTCAGAAATATAAACCCCCCCCCCCCTAAAATATATTCCTGGGTGCGCCCCTGTATATATATATATATATAATGTGTGTCCAAGATTAATTAAATCTCTATTTAGGTTTCATTTATGAAACTGCAAAGCTCTTCAAGAGCCGTACCATCACTTTTATCAAAAAATTCTTTAAAATTAGTGTGCTTTTTAACTGCATCATACTTATCTCTTATGCTATTGTGCCTGCCACAAGCGAATATCGCGTGGTTATATGTATCAACGGTATGACAAAAATCACAGACATTCGAGTTAACTATTTTAATTTTATGAAGGTACTCACTATCATAAGTGTGGCCCGTCAATAGGCTGTTAATGATCTTTATTTCTTTAGGATTCAGTGACGATTTGTGATACCATGGCTTTTTGGGTATATCAGGGAAGAAAGCGGCAAAGGTTCTACCCTTGTCCTGCGATAGCAACCTGTATCTACTGTTCCACTCTTCTCTAAGTAATGTCTCAATTTGTCGAATTGCTTCTTCAGGTGACAAAGGGGGGTTTATAGGGGCTCCCACATCAGTTGCCCATTTTGCTAGGCAGTCGGCTCTTTCATTCATTTGGATGCCCACATGACCAGGGGTCCAAATTATAAATTATGTTTGTTCAAATTTGAGTGGATTCTTGCGATAATATAATTATGTGATCGCTGTTTCTCAAGTAAGTGACATGCTGACAGACTGTCTGTGAAAATTGCAATGTCTTTGAGGTTGTCTTCTACAGCAATGTCGATGGCTTTCGCTATAGCCCACAGTTCACAATCAATGCTAAAAAGGAACTCCTGATTTTGAGTGACATTGAAAACTCCACACCCCATGGATCTTATCCCTCCGCATCAGTAGCAAAAATTGTAAAATTCCTTTCCCTGTATTCGTTTGCTAGCCGTCTGTATTCCGAAATAATCAGTTCTTTGGCAGTATTTTCCTTTGTGCCTACAAGAACATTTATGACAATTTTTAACTGTTCATTTTTATTGTAATTCGAATCTGTGCATACTTTTTCCAAAATATTTTTGAATTGGTAGAAAATAGAGGAATAGCTGGAGTTCAGCTGTTTGGTAGTCTTTATGTTGTTATACACCGCTTTGTTCATAAATTTCAACTTTATAAGTTCCTGAGCTATAAGCATTTTTCCTCTTTCCCTCGGCTCCATTTCATTCGCCAAGACATATATGTTGTGGGTAGGGGTGGAGGGCGTTAGACCCAAACATCTACGTAAAGTATTATTTTGAACTACCCTGATTTTTTGCTCCAGGGTTTTAGGCAGATCGTGGGTAGTAGACCTCGCAACTTCTAATTTCGACCTTACAAAGCTTTTGTACAAGTTAACAGCAATTTTCGGTGTTACCCCAGCTTTAACCGTCGTAATGGATTTGATTAATTTGACATTGTTAGCCGCTTTGGCAATTAGATCTTTGTAATGTGCAGTCACTGCCATTGACGCTGTTAAGATTCTACCAATGAATTTGACCTGATTAACCTGTTTAATGACGTGATTTTCAAAATTTATTACTAACTGCTTTTTGCTATTTTTGGCAAAGTGAATTATTTTGGTTTTCTGTAATTACAAAATTTAGACTATTGCATCTTTCCACAAATTCTCTTAATTTGAGTTCTAGCTTGAGTTTAATATTTTTAAAATCCCTATCTCGAATCAAAATCAAAAAGTCATCTGCAAACTTAAATAAATCAGTAGAGTTGTCCTCAATTTCATGTAGTGATTTGGTATACAAGTTAAAAAGGAGCGGTGACAAACAGCTCCCTTGTGGTAGGCCATTATTTACAGTCACTGCATCACTACCAAGTTGTAGAGTTCTTTCTTTTAAAAAGCTTTTTATCCAGTTAGTATAAATACTATCTACTCTAATTTCTTCCAAAACCTTCGTAAGGGCTGAAGTGGGAACACAATTGTATGCATTACTGATGTCTATCACAGCCGCTACCACCTTCTGCCCTTTGTCTTTATACGAGTGTATATTATGCAAAATTTCATTTACACACATGGAGGCAGACCTCCCTTTGCGGTAAGCAAAGCACCTGTTCGGTAGGATGTTTTCTATCAAGGGGTTGATTCTGGCTTTAATCATAAGATTTACAGTTTTAAGCAAGACAGGTATTAAGGATATTGGTCTGTAATTTGTATACTCATTAGGATCTTTGCCACCCTTAGGAATGGGGATAACCTTGATAAGGCGCCACTGTCGCTCAATGTTGCCACTTTGAACAGAGTCATTAAGTGCTGCCAAACGAGTATTTTTAGATTCCTCTGACAGAGGTCATGTCATGACCACCTGCAGACCTTTTGTTTTTATTTTTGAGGACATCAATTAGTTCCTCCAGCTTGAAATTGGAAAAGGAAGTGTTATTTAGATTGATTTTACAGTCATTAGAGCTATCCTGTACGTTGGTAATCTGGCTTTTTATATGCTGAAGAAAAGGGCCATTCCACTGTTCAGACCACACGCTATTTTTAGATTTTTTTGGATTGCCTTTAAGGTTGTTGATGAACCTCCAAGCCTCATTAGTATTTGGTCTGTTGTTAAGCAACTGAACGCTGTCTAAAAAGCTTTTATTCTTGGCCTTTTTAACCTCATTTCTCCAACTTTCCTTTAGGCTCAGCGCCTTATCAAAGTTTTCAGGGGTGGGGAATTTGTTATACTTTTTAGTTGCTGCAAGGTATAACCTGTATTGTTTATTTAAGTCATCATGCCACCAAGATTTTGGCGACCTGTTGTTAAGAGTCATAGTAGCATTATTAATTTCTTTCGAGAACACTTTTGTTATATCTGTCATTGTACTTCCCAGCTCTACCTCACTTAAGGATGTCATTAACTTCTTTTTAGTTAAAAATTTCGAGCTTTTTGCTTCCGTCCAGTCAATTTTTACCGAGATCGGATAGTGATGGCTGCCCCCCAGATGACAAGGTAAAACGTCCCAGTCTACCTGCTCTGTCATGTTCGTGAAAGTTAGGTCGAGAACCGAACATCTGTTAATGTCTCTTACATTTTGTCTGAAAGTTGCAGCCCCATTGTTGAGGCATCTGAAGGTAGACGTTTCAGCAAGACTTTTAAGCCATTTACCTTTTGGGGAGTCGAGATTGTCAAACCATTCCCTCGAGCGAGCGTTGAAATCCCCCATAATTAAGACATTCCTAAATCTGTCCAAAAAGTTAAAAAGGTGGTTAATAAGGTCTTTAAAGGTGCTAAATTCCATGGAAGGTTCACAATATATGGAACAAATAGTGAGAGTATTGAGCAAATTTTTGGTCTGCACTATGCAGATATCATGGTCTGAACTGTAGTTGATGCTTTTGAACTTTATTGATGTACGGAGCGCAATCGCCACTCCCCCGTAGCCATCTGCTCTTTTTTTTCTATTAAGTTGAAATTTAATAGGTTTTTAGTCTTATTGTTGTCCCCGTGAGAGAAAACCTCACTGAGACATACAACTTGATATTCTTTGCTGTTAACAAAGAAGTCTATATTGTTAGCATTTTTCCTTAATGACTGACAATTATATTGTAATTTCTTCATCATTTTCCTCATCTATTTGCTCCCTCACCTGAGGGGCTGCTTTATTTTCCAAGGTTGAGAAGTGTTGTTTGAGCCTATCATTGAAGTGTACAAATGCATTGACACCTGCAGGGAAGTTAATCTTTCTAAACGCATCTCTAGCAAACTTAGTCATCTCCATGGTAATTTTTTCAATTTCCGATACTACATGCAGGTTTTTCTATGTAAAGGCAGTGCCATTTGTATTCGGCCTGTTTTAGCTTTTCTTTGCGGTACTGACGTATAATGGAAACTCTTCCTATCAGGACTTGGAATATACTGTTTGACCCTTTTAGCGTAGGTGATTGGAGTTAAAAATCTATTTAATTCTTTTTGGTTGTCTCTAAACGGATTTTCCTGAACTCTCAACTCAGGAAAATGCTCCTCACTGAGGAGTTCAAACCTGTTAGATGAAGCCGAACTAACTCTAAAACTAGACTGCTTCTTTAAAGTCATAATCCTGTTTACTCTGTCTTCTCTCTCCCAAATTGGACAACGAGCCCTGTCAAACGCATTGTGAGCAGCATCCCCGCATAGGATGCAGCTGGTGACCTCACAGTTGTTTATACATCCCTCGATTTTACCGCATTTTAGGCATCTTTTTACCGATCTGCAACCTTTTTGGGTATGGCCAATTCTACCACACTTAAAACACTGTCTCAACATTGGGAAAAAATTATCCACCTCCAATATTGTATGATCTAAAATTACTTCTTTTGGGATACAGTCACCTAGGAAGCCAATCTTTACTGAAAGAGTTGGAACCCTTTTGTCGCTTTCTTTGCTTTCCCTTCTAGTGAAGCGCCTCGGAATATTTAATAGGAATGTCTCTAATAACCCCAAAAGTTTCTATGTAATTGCGCGGGATAAAGGTTATAATTCCAATAGAATTTAGTATGTTCCGTTTTACACATTCATTTGCATAAGCTGCATTTTCAAAAAGCACCTTATACAGAGTAATGCCAATGGATTTTATTTTATCGATGCCTACCATATTGAAGCTTTTGATTTTGCTCCATAAATATAGCCCGTTTCTAGCCTTCTTATTGTGTGTCGTGTCCGATTGGGACGTGTCAAAAAGCACCCAAGCTTTCCTCTTGTGGCTTGCTGGGTAGAGTAGCAGTTCTCTATTTACATTTGCCGTTTGCGTTTTTGTGTTGTAATTTGTTACACTTGACGTAGCTGTACTTTCGCTGACAACTCTATCGAAATTCGTTCCGTTATTGTTAGACAGTTATGTGCTAACTGTGATCCGTCTTCTAATCCAACAGCAGCCCCCTCCTGAGCCATGTGAGCATCCAAGAAAACCATACCTTCATTTTCATTTGGTCTTTCTTTTTTCTTTTATGGATAAACTTAAAAGCCAATGCCTCCAAAGTATCCTCACCATCTTCTTTAGATACCATGGCGTCACCTACCCTAACCTCAAAACTCCTTTATACACCACTTGCACGAGACACAATAGCACAAGAAAAATAATTTAAATTATAAAAGCACAATGCAGCTTACCGATTATGGGAAAATCCCCAAGATTAAATGTTTAAAATTAAAAACAATGATGATACGCACTCTTAGAGGATTTACACAACCGTTCACAATTTAATTAATTCGCACAGTCCAACAGTCAGAAGAAACCATCCACCTTCTCTGCTTGCTCTTTACGAAGTGGATGAAGTGCGTTTACGCGCATTTACTACACACAACGCGAAATATTAGTTAATGAGCATGTGCGGTATGCTCGTAGAACGATGTTGTAATTCATTAATAAAGCCGGCCATTGACGGAAGTAGTGGTGCTATTGATATCGATGAACTAAACAATTCGATACTGTGGAGAGTTTTTTCGATGAATAACACTGAGGTTGCACTTGCCATTTTCTGTAGCAGGTCTGCGCAAATTTTGTGCAGATCCGCTTAATAGTGTGTGTGAGCAGTTAGTGCTTGCAGTAATGGAAATTATATGCATTTTTATTATTTTGATAGGGTGGGTAATAATGAATAATACATAATTATTTCAAAATGCAGGACTACTTCGTCAAGTTTTAATGCATAGATCCATCAATTAAATGTTAATTTGTTTCCGCCACACTTTCCGTGCAATCAATTTACCAGATAAGCAACTCAAAGTTCCCATGAACCCAGCCGACTCTCACCATCCCAACATAAAGCCAGGTATAAACGTTAGAATGTTTTTTTCTCATCAATCATTAAGGAATGCGTAAATTTGTACCTCGCTATGGCTCGCCACCCGTCAATCTCGTTTCCTTGTAAAGTTCTAATTAAGATTGGGAAACTGCTATTTCAGAAAATGACCCGCTTCACGTTGATGCGAAAACAAGCGGAAACTACCCGAGGCTATCCCCTGACTTGTCGACTTTGCGGCTCGAAGCATCCTCTCCGGCTCTGCCCTGTTTTTCGTGCTAAAGGGCCAGAAGAGCGTCTGCGTGAAGTATTGATCCACCGCTACTGCTCCAATTGCTTAGCAGGAACCCTCCGCGCAGCACATTGCACTAACGAGGGCAGATGCCGGCAGTGCCAGGAGCAACATCACACGTTGCTTCTTATTCCATCACGTGCCGACAAGCCGCGTTTTAGCCGACGACCACCAAGGAATACGGTTGCCGAAAACGACGATAGCGACGCCATATCATTAGAGGCGTCAGAGGCTGGAGCATAAACCTCAGCTTTCCGCCCAGGCCTGGAAGAGGGGGAAATCCCTGAACCTGAAACGGAAACCGATGCTTTCCGCTCAGCAAACTCCCCTGGAATGGAAACCTACGCTTTCCATCCAGATGGGTCGATGGGATTAGAACTCCAGCATTTTCGCCCAGACTCAGAGCACGAGCGAGACCATCAAGAGGGACTGGAAACCGTAGCTTTCCAGCCTTCAAAAAACAAGAGAGGTTTCAAATCCCGACAGCAGCGTTACCGCCCTCGCCGTCGACAAATCAAAAGCGAGCGAGTGGAATCTTCTGCATTCCACCGCCAAGCTCAAAGCGCTACAAAGCCTGACACCAGTAGCGCCCACCGCCGTCGTGAAAATAGAAGCAGGAGGCCGACTGCATCATATACGGGCACTCATAGACCCATCCGCAACCACGTCGATATTAGCCAAAGATCTTGCCCAAGAGCTACGCTCGAACGTGATGTCCATCAATAAGCAACGCGGGTGCTTTATTAAAATGCGTGGAAAATACGGGCAAATAGCGACGGTAACCACTCACGCTATTATAGTGAGAAATTACAAAAAGATGACCCCGGTCGCGAATATCGACGCTTCGATTGGCGCAGCGTATACAAATTTAAGACTGGCTGACCCGCGGTTCCACATTTCTTCGCCAGTCTGAGTAGTTCTTGGGGCCGACGTTTTCCCCAAGATTTTCCTGGGCGCTCTTCCCGCAGGTGCCATGGGCCCACTATTGGCACAAAATACTATATTTGGGTGGGTGCTTTCTGGCGCTTGCTAAATTTTTTCAACTAACTATTACCTGCATTTATTATTATTATTCACCTTTTTATTTTCTTGAAACCTGAATTGATAACCTGAATTGAAATGAAAATAAACAAGTGCTTGTGAATTTCAAACCACGTTTTTTATTGTGACTTTTTTCTTCCTTTACATTTTTTTTAGAATTTAGGTTCGACAAATGCGGAACGCAAATGGATACGTCGCTTTTAGTTTTAAGACATATCTACTAAACGATGAAACTTGGTGGTCTAAATACGTAAACTTCCAGATTGCTTGCCGCAAGGGGGCCGGCATGTTTAGGCCAGCGTCTTAAATACGCAATTTAAGAGCCACCCTAATACTTAACATTTGTACATAAGACAACAGTTAACTGCTTTCTATTGTCGAACGCTAGTTATTTTAAAATTTCCCTCGCTTAAAAAGCCGTTCGAAAGGCTAACGTGATTAAAAAGAAAAAGAACGGATCTTACTTGCTTACCGAATATCCATTTGAGAAGACGTCTTGCAGCCACCAATTTTCATCGCCTCATCCAGCTACATAAATATATACAAGGTAACCTGAAAATAGTTTTGTACATATTAATTTATATTACGACAATATACCAATCTGAATTTTATTTATTAATACAACTTTTCGTGTTTTCATTTCTTTACCAATAAATACATCGGTGCAAACGTGAAACTGGGCCATTATCACAAATTTGCGGCACATCCCAAAAACTGCGATCTTACCCATACTTGCCCGATGGACAGCCTTCTTCTATTTTCGTGGTATCGACAGAGGTGTACCATACCATAAGTGATGACTACTGAAGTAAGGAATCCCATTATGATGAAGCAGGTAGTCTGTACTGGGTTTTCTTCAATAGGTATCAAAAACGTTGAGAGTTTTTGGATATTGCTGGATTTGTTGATTTAGTTTGAGTAAAGGATGCGGAGTACTTCAAGTTTTTCGCTATGTTGATTGTGTATGATTTCTCCGAGTTGTCGTTGATGATTGTAATACTTGATATTATCGATGTTTGTGGATTCATTAAAGTGTATCAATTTAGGGCCTGATATATGCATGTTGTTCCAAGTATGCNTTCTTTGAGGTGTCGTTGATGATTGTAATACTTGATATTATCGATGTTTGTGGATTCATTAAAGTGTATCAATTTAGGGCCTGATATATGCATGTTGTTCCAAGTATGCTGGCATTCTGCCAAAACGTATCCATTCTCTAGGATGCGGAGTGGAGAATTATATTCATGGATTGTTTCGCATTGGGCTGATTTGTCTTCTAATATTTTTATAGTTCAATTGTCATAGGGTTCTGATTTACAAATGAAGTTATCCATAGAATTTTTACATTTAGATNGTAACTTCTCTCCAAGAAATATGTAGTCTTTTTACTCGTGATTTATTTAAATAAAACATGTGAAATTTAGTTGAAACATTTTAGCCGTTTTTAGCCGGTTTTATTTGCCAATTTAGCCGGTTCGTTCAAAAAGTTCTGGCACACTGTTGGCCAGTAGTATCTGCGCGTNTTTTACCATGCTTATGTGCTAAAGGATATACATTAAATAGGCTACATTTAATCGTACACATCTTTCAAATTTAATGTGCCAGAATAAAAATTANAATAAAACATGTGAAATTTAGTTGAAACATTTTAGCCGTTTTTAGCCGGTTTTATTTGCCAATTTAGCCGGTTCGTTCAAAAAGTTCTGGCACACTGTTGGCCAGTAGTATCTGCGCGTAATTTCCTGTGCGTTATTTTTGTAGTTTCTGTGAGCACGTCTGTGTGTGTCTTGTATGATTTGTTCTTGTTGCTCGGTTTCGGTGATGTCGTCCACTAATTTTTGCGCTAGTACAATCGATACAGTTGGAAATGTGTCGAAAATGTCGTTTTCGACGTAAAATAATATTTGCTCGTCTATTTACAGAGCATTAGTTACCTTTGGTCTNCGGAGCCAAGAAAGTTAAGTGATCTTTTGGGTCTATAAATATTTGGAATGGGTTGCTTTTTCAGAGTTTCGATTTTGTTCACTAAAATTTGAGTTTTGGGTTGGTTTTCTAGATTGTATGATGATTTCATTATATTTTCGTATGGCGCGATTATTTTTGAATGATTAGATATGTTTGGCCAGCAGTGTTGCCATTTTAACCGTTTTCCGGCTAGNAAAAAAAGCGTATGTCGGCTGTTAGAAAATATGTTTTGTGAGGATATTTCAACGGGGTTCTGATCTGACTGTTTTACAATAATTTAATTTCTAAAGAAGTTTAATGGTTGCTTTACTCGTTTGAGTTTTTGTGTCGGGGAGCTTTGTGCTGAATGTTGGGAGTCATCAGAATTTACAGTGTTGTTTATTTGCTGGCGAGAAAGTGCATCAGC
Organism: Rhagoletis zephyria; assembly: GCF_001687245.7. Classification (NCBI taxonomy): domain Eukaryota; kingdom Metazoa; phylum Arthropoda; class Insecta; order Diptera; family Tephritidae; genus Rhagoletis; species Rhagoletis zephyria. The sequence goes on along the minus strand of NW_016159838.1, from coordinate 43,214 downwards.
GACAACGTTCTGATGTCGGGGTTTGTAAACGAGTTTTGCACCATATTCTTCAATGAAATTTTTCCATCTTTTTAATTTTGTATTGGGGTTTTTTTCTGATATGGAGAAGATTTAAGATTGATGGTNTAGTTTTCGCAAAATTTATAGTGTTCGTTATTGATTGGAGTTCATTATAAACTTCTGATATAACAATGTTTTCGGTTATTGCTTTGGGATCAAGGCTTTCGAGTATTCTTTCGAACTGTGAATTAATTGTTTTTTGCTTATTATTATTTTCTATTAGCATATTAAGTGAAGATTTGATTTCTACAAGGTCATCGTGATCTGGTGGGCCAGTGATGAATTTTAGCACGGAGCCAAGAAAGTTAAGTGATCTTTTGGGTCTATAAATATTTGGAATGGGTTGCTTTTNTTTTTTCTGATATGGAGAAGATTTAAGATTGATGGTCAGTGTAAATTGTTAAATCTGCTATACCATACAAGTAATTACGTAGTTTCTGTAGTGACCACTCAATTGCAAGTAACTCTTTCTCATTCGTGGAGTAATTCTGTTCTGTTTCTCTAAGCGTTCGTGAAATAAATGATATGGGTTTTTGGTTTGAGATAATACGGCTGCTATAGCGTGATTGCTAGCATCTGTGGTTAATTCGAAAGGTTTGTTAAAGTTTGGTTGGAAGAGTTCAACCTGGACTTGCAGTTCTTCTTTTATTTTGTTCAGTGTTTCCAGTGCAGGTTCGCCTAAGGTGATTTTTATTTTTGCGCTTGGATTCTTTGATATGCTACCGTTCTCTCCTCTGAGGAACGTAGTGAGTGGTTTGACGATGGCTGCAAAATTCTGTATAAATTTTCTATAATAACTAGCGAGACCTAGGAAGGATCTGAGTTCCTTCAGTGTTTTGGGAATAGGAAAATATTTAATAGTCTGTATTTTTGTAGGGTCAACTGTGGTCCTGTTGTATTTAATTATATGCCCTATGTATTCCACAGAGTCTTTGAAAAAGTGAAATTTCTCGTTGGAGGTCTTCATGTTGGCCTGGTGAAGCGCGTTTATGATTATGCGGATGTGTTCGATACGTTCTTCAGGAGAGGAAGAATAAATGAGAACATCGTCTATATAAACGTACGCGAACTTCGCGATATATGGTCTAAGGATATCATCCACGCAGCTTTGAAAAATGGATGGGGCATTATTCAGGCCGAAAGGCACACGAAGGAGTTCGTACTTAGCTCCATTTACACTAAAGACCGGTTTTCCCCTGTCAGATTCATTAATAAGGATCTGATGGAAGCCAGAATCTAAATCTAATGTAGAAAATACTTTTGCATTACCCAAATTCTGTATGGTCATGGCCACATCAAGTATGGGGTATCTATCTGTAATAGTTTGAGAGTTTAGCTTCTGAAAGTCTACAACCATTCTGCGCTTAGGTTTCCCTTATTCATCGGCACCTTTTTTAGCGACTGTCCAAATGGGAGAGTTGTGCGGACTTTTGCTGGGTTGAATTATTTCATTTTCTAAAAGTTTGTTAATGAAGTCGTTATCCGACGTAGGGTACGGATATTGCTTGGTGCAAATATGATCTTCGGATTTCGTTCTAATGGTAGCTTGTACCGCGGTAGTATATAGTAGCACTTTGTTTGGGCTTTCATTTTTTTGCATTCATTTTTCTGCCCTATATTTTTCACTATTAACCGTATAATTTATTTTTTGCACAGATTCACTTTCTTTCTTGGCCCTCTATTTATAACTGAGCTTGTACTCGAAAAGGTTGATCTTTGCTTTGATTTTTCTAAGTCCCTGTTCACCCAGAAGCATATCAAATTCTTCTAATGCATCTGTTTCAAAAAATGTGAGATTATGTTCTAACAATGTTATTATTTTTTTTGATTTGGTTATTGAGTAACCATGAAGAGTTTTCACTTTTACAGGTTTAATTGGAATAGGCTCACCAATGTTGCATTTTGTACTTATATAATTGTTTGTTGCTCCAGTGTCGATCAGGATATTAATAAGTAGTCCTTGCATTTGACGGTCATAGCTATTTTGTTGTGGTGCGGAATGATTCCTGTTATAATTTGTGGATCTCGTGTATTGCTATGATGGATCTACGTCCATTGGTTGGTGCTGTTGCCTGGGTGCAGTATGATTGTATTGCACCTGCACGTTAGGTCTGTACCTTTGTGGTTCCTCGTGATATCTTCAGCTTGGGTTTTGATACTGCGATGTATTATATTGTCTGTGCTGTTAGGTGTTGCGTAGGTTTTGAAGGAATTCATTCTCTGTTGGGTTTCAGTGAGCTTTGTGGTCAGAGCAGCGATTTGTTCTCTCAGGCTTGCGATCTCTTGAGTTGTCGTTTCGGAGTTTAAATCCAACGATAGACGTAATAAGTTGAAGCTTTCTTGTCGCCTTCTCCGCGAATCCAGCGTGATGTGATGTCCGTTGCTATAACGTTGCTTGAATGTTTTCACTATAACGTTGCTTGAATGTTTAATCAATATATCAAGACTTATCCGTTATTCTTTTTCCGATTTTTCAAGAATCTTAATTTTTTCTTTGTTGAATTTTAAGCACTTTTTTCAAAGATCTAGTACTGGAAGTCCTTCTTCCCGTGGAATTTTTCCTATCCTTTTTCTCAATGGATAGTGATGGCTTAAAAGTTTGGTTGAGCCCCCAGTTAATATCGTTTTACGTTATAAGAATAAAAACCATATATTTATTTACTACGCTGAAGTGCGTGTTCTTTAATTATATTCTTTAGACTAACTTGTTTACATAAATCTTACGGGACGACCCGCGAGCAGGGTTCGGATTTGCCTCATTTTAGCCCCTCGCTCGCTCGTTAGTTTGCTCTGAGCTTGCGCACTTCACGAAAAACAGGCCTTGTTTCTTTTCCTTTCTAGCAGATAATTATCAGGAAGAAGAAGAATGAGAAAATTTTAAGTATTACGCTCACAGAGAGCGAAATAACGAAAAAGTAAAGAAACGGAAAACTAGCAGAAACTAGCAAGTAATCAGCTGATCGGTGTATTTGACTATTGAAAATATTTGACGCGAATTATTGTTTATCCATTTTGACAGCTGCTAGTCTCTGCTAGTAAAACTTTCACTAGCAGAAATTAGCAGGAGAGTCAAGGAAAGAAGAGCGTAAGAACGAGAGAGAGCTGCTACTTTCTGCTAGTCTTTTGTGTTAAGAAACGCTTTCCAGCAGAAATTAGTAATCATTTGTGATAATTATCTGTAAAGAAACAAAGCTACAGACGAGGCTATTTGCAAACGAGCACTCGTTAAGTACGAGCGCACGCGCTGAGCAGCCAGTGAGCGAGTAAGCAAACGAGGGCAGCGCTAGAGTAGAGCGGCCAGCAAACGAGGCCCTCATTGTCTCTGACCTCGCGAGGGCGTCGTTGCGAGCGAGGCACTCATTTGCAGCAGCAAACGAGCGAGGGGAGTAAACGAGCGAGGAAAATGAGGCGAGTAAACGAGCGGGGCAAAAGAGGCAAGCAGATTAGACAGGCAAACGGGTTGTTTGGTCAGCAAAATGTATGGGATAAAAATTGCATCAACTAAGAATTTCGAGTAAAGGATTGTATGCACATATGCAGATATGTATTTACATACATATATACACATATGTATGGATTTATTTATGTATATACTAGCTTACCCGGCGAACTTCGTCCCGCCCAAAATTAATTTTTTTATTGAAATATTTGGTCCAACGTTTTCGCCAGAAATTCACGTTCACGTTTGGTTTTGTGGTCAACAGAAGGCATATCCTCCATTACCGTCTTAAATAACCTGATGAAAGCGTTATACCGGGAAGAAGTCCTTGCGGCTCGATAGTGAATCGTTCTTGAATCTTTATAGTCTAGTTGGTGGCAATTTCCAAACTGGTGAGTATCATTGATCCACATTCTGTTTAGTCAGCGTAAAGCAAGTCAACGTAAAGCAATGGTATTTTCAGGGATTGAAGTCAGAAGTCCAAGCCTTAATTTAAGCCTAAGTGGAATTTTTCTTAATTGCGGTAGGTACTCAAACTTCCCAAAATCAGTTTTTCCTGTTCAACAAATAACTATAAGTGACCATCAAGCAAAGGTGCAGGAATTTGCAGGGATAGTAGCCGAGATTTTCTTTCTTTAATCTAAGCCTAAGTGGGAGGTTCTACCACCCTTTGTTTCTTTGCTAGAGCTTCTCAAATATTGCAAAATCGCGATTCTTTGACACTGACCTTGTTTGTCTTAAAATCTGGTGCTGTCTGAAACTTTATGCTTACGTCAAAAACAGCGTTAACATTAGCTGCATCAAATTTGTTTCTATTTTTGTTGGCGTGTGTAATAACGATTGTTAAATAGCCAATACCCGCATTTTACGCATATCTATAATACGGGTATCGAATTTCAAGCAAATCATACCATAAATAAGAATTTTTGGAATAGATCGGTCCCTGGTGCAACTATCAGAAAAAGAGTATCTAATATTTTAACCCTGACAATAAGCTACCTACGTGCCAACTTTCAAGCAAATCGCAGCGTAAATAAGATTTTTATACCCGAGCGCACTTGTGCACAAGGGTATT
>NW_016159838.1:33604-37525 GCF_001687245.7 Rhagoletis zephyria | reverse complement strand
GCGAACAACTAAAAGAAAAATTTTGCCAAATCGGCCCAACCGTTCTCAATTGATGAATTACTATACATTTTTCACACCATTTTTATATATATAGATTCTCAAGCACAGAAGAAAGATGCGTGCTATTTTGACCAGTTTTATCTACTAGGTAGGCACATATGAGCATACATATCTATGTAGGTATAATTTTTTTATACCCGAGCGCACTTTTGCACAAGGGTATATTAAATTTGTTCACATAACGGTTGTTTGTAACAGCCAAAACGAATCGATATAGATATACATAAATGTATACATAAATGATCAGGATGAAAAAAGAAATCGATTAAGCCATGTCTGTCTGTCCGTCCGTCTGTCCGTCTGCCCGTCCGTCCGTTACACGATAACTCGAGCAAAAATTCAGATATCTCAACGAAATTTAGTATGTACGTTTCCCTTAATCCAAGGTAGGTTGGAAAGTTGTCGAAATCGGACTGTAACCACGCCCACTTCCCATATAACGGTAATTTCCAGAAATACGAAAACTGGGATATTTTAGTAACTACTGAAGGTAATTCACTCAAAATTGATATTTACAATAATTTTTAGACGAAAAATAAGAATATTATAAATTTTTGGAAAATGGGCGTAGCCACGCCCACTTATGGTTACATGTGTATATCTTGGTAACCGCTGCACCAATTTCTTCCAACTTGGCACAGTTGTTGGCCTTGGTACAGCATACAAAATAACCGAAAATTTTTAAAATCGGACGATAACCACGCCCGCATCCCTTATAACGGTAATTTAGAGAAATACAAAATCTTCGATAAATCAGTAAATATTAAAGCTAATTTATTCAANATACAAAATCTTCGATTGAAGCTAATTTATTCAAAATTGATGCTTGCAACAATTCTTTACCAAGAAATACGTTTATGGTAAAATTTTGGAAAATGGGCGTGGCACCGCCCACTTATGATCACATATATGCATCTCGGTAAACGTGCTACCGATTTGTACCAAACTCGGTATGGTTATTGCCACATAAAAGCAAAACGTTGAAAATTATTGAAATCGGACTGAAAATACGGCCGCTTTTCATATAACGGTAAATTTCAGAAATGCTTGATACTTCAATATTTCGAAATTGAAGGACGCTAATTTACTCAAAATTGATACACCCCGGCTTACCATCTAGCGGTAGGTTTCGGAAAGGTGAAAAAACCTATATTTAATTCTTGCGCCGGGTATTTAGTGTTCGGCTCCGCCCGAACTTAGACTTTCTTACTTGTTAATGCTCAATAATTTCTTATAAAATTTAAACTTGTACCCTTGGATCTCTTTTTATGCGGATTTTTCAAACCCTTTTTTCGCTGTAGCGATTTTGCTTTTTTGAGAGCTTTTATTATTTTTTTTTTCAATGTGTAAGGGGCAATGCTTCTGATAAATAATTTGTCTTTGTATTCTTACATACAAGTAACTACTAAGTAATTCGGCTAAGTAACTATGTTACGTATCGTCACCTGAAATGCAAAATAACGTAACAACATCTTCACTGAAATGGAAAAAGTCGTGACTTATTTTTTTTTTTATTTTTTTTTTCATAAAACGATGTGGGGGCTTGTAATTCAATGAAATCCATAATAGCAATCAAAAATTTTGAATTTTTTATAAGTTACGACCTTTTGCATTTCAGTGACGATGTTGTTAAGTTATTTTGCATTTCAGGTGACGATATGTATAAATGAGAATATAATATTTATAAAAATCATTATTTTGTATTTTAATTCATAAATGAGTAGGACATTAGCATTTTCAAATGAATATTCCTGGTTTAGTGCCCATACATATGTATGTATGTATGTAGTATAATACAAACTACTATTTGGGGTGTTAAACAGTATTTGATAATTAAGGCTGGTCCACATAGAACTTTCGTGTTCACTTTGTAGTTGGCGTTGGTTTGACAGAACGCATGTTAAAAGTATGCGTTCTACAATGAAGCTTGGCAGAGACTACTTTGGCCACTAAATTAACATATTACGGAGATAAATTAACACTTGATATCAATAATTGCATGAAAAACTATATTTCTTGCCCTCATTTGATTAAAAGGAAAAAAACATTTCATATAATTTTATTTATTTGCAACAGCTGGCGACCAACGCAGCGATCTTTCTGCTTTGTGTTGGCCTTAGCGTTGCCAAATTTTGGCTATGTGGACGGCTGCTTTGAAATTCAACGCCAATGCAACGGCAGAGTTGTATGTGAACCGGCCTCTATTCTTTCTTTACGCAAATTTTCCCATGTCTACATATCCATACATACATACATATATTTTTTCACCAAGGGTAATATTTCATTCAGGTATTCAGTGCTTACTTGTTTTTTGTTTCGGCGGCACAAACGATTATAATGTCTTCGTTACTTACTTTTCTCTGTAAAGACAAAATACACGCATATTTACATACATACATAAATACGTACATGCATATATAAATATGCATGTTATGTATGTACAGATGTATGTATATAACTCTAAAAAATATTTCATTCCATAATCTATGCTTATTTATGTAATAAATTTTATTTGTTGTTTTAATTGCTGCCCTAATATAATATTCACATATTTATAATATAATATATAAAACGAACTATATTCGGCCTTTCACATGTACACAATCGGCTTCTTACACGTACGTAATCAGCGTTGCCACTTGAGAATATTTTAAGGTACCAAAAAGCCTACCAAATCAGTTTGCAAACTACCAAAAAAATTTTTATCAATAAAACGAGATTTTATTAAATTTTGCAGATTAACAGTAGGTATAAATTAAAATACCAAATAATATGGTTTACTGTGCTACAGTTGGTTATCCATTCATGCAATACTTGAGTTTACACAAAATAAATTCGGGCGTTTAAATAAATTAATTAACGTATCGTATAAAAAACAGTTATAAGCATTGTATATAGTTTTGATATTAAATCAATTCATAACAAACATTTTGATGTATAAAACAACAAAGTCAGACATTTTATGCGTTTAAATAAAATTTAGGTTGTTCACACTTGCTTGGTTATCAGGTTATCTGGTTATGTGGTTATATTTTTATTCCATTTACAACAATAAAATACACTGCAGAATAATAATATTTAACCAGATAACCTGATAACCAAGCAAGTGTGAACAACCTAAGTATCAAAAATATTGTACACAAAACGTTTGTAAAAAACGTACCGAGTATATATATCTTTGGGATCAATTCAATTCATTTCAAACGTTTTTTTTTTCTTCGACAATACAATTTCAAGCATTTTATTCGTTTAAAAACAAAAAGTTTTTATATCCCCTAATTGTATACAAAACGTTTGTGAAAAAATCATACATCTTTGAGATCTCTTTTTGCTGACCACACGTAATGTGCATCAGCCTTTTGTACTAGTTCTTTACAGTGCATAATACTATTTATTGTACTGATGTTTGGTTTATTTCAGAGTAATTTTCAGTATTTGTTAATTGACACATTGTACAGCCTACTTAGTCGCAATTTTTTACCTGAACAAGTCGTCGCTATTATTGTCCACACTTACTTCGGACGGTTTAGAGGCTTTATAGATATACCTGCAAATAAACAACGATTAAAAAGTAACTAATTTAAACCAAAATAACTTACTTGTCCATCACTAATCTTTTCGCTTGTTTGTTAAATTCAATTGAAGAAAGGCGCGCAAATGCCAAGTTTTTGACATTTAACATCTTTCTTTCACTCGCCACTTCTCGCTCGCTATGTTTGAGTTCCGGTCGCTTAAAGAAGACTTTTGCATGTGAAAGCAACAACGAAGTTAGCTAGCACGGATAGACGATAGCGAGTTTGGTTATACCTCATTGAGTTCGTTCGTTTCGCCACTCGCTAACTGTTGGCGAATCGATGACGG
>NW_016159838.1:28866-32430 GCF_001687245.7 Rhagoletis zephyria | reverse complement strand
AATTCAAGTAAAAAACTTTGCATACATTGCGAAAAATTCTCTGTGCCAATACTTTGATCCGGCACTATAAATATTTATTAATTATAATTCCATTCAATAAAAGAACTACAATAATTTGAATTAATTAATTGCCTCTATTTTTAGCATTCAAAAACAGTAGATAAAGCAGTGTAAAAAGACGCTTTTTTAACGTAAATTAATCGTTTACGAGACTCGTTTACAATTAAAAAACGGACGTAAAAATATTCGCATACGAATGCTTTTTCGATCCGTTTACGACTGTTCGTAGGCGATGCACAATTTAAAGCGAAAAAGTGCTCGAAAAAGATTCGTAAACGGCTATCATAAACGATTTTTAATCCGGTTTTTCTTCGAGAAAATATCCAATTACGAGCTTGTTTACGATGATTTTGCTGGCTGGGTAATACATTCTCATTTTAATATTTTTCTCTTTTTGGCGGGCACTGATTTATATGCATATGTACATACGTAGATACAATTATTAACATAATTTCGTACATAATCTATTGACATACATTCCCACATTTTGATGCACAAAAATGCATGTGTTGTATAGTACACTCGGAGCGCTCGCTCGTCGCTCACTCGTCTTACCTAGCAGAGCGAGTATGCAGACAGCTACTCGCCTCGCACTGCGAGCGAGGCAACACACAACAGCCTCGCTCGTTTAATAGGAGCGCGAGCATACAATCAGCACTCGCGAGCAAGCCAAACTGCTCGTGCCTCGCCCCATTGCTGCTACGAGTCCGAGCTGCGAGCGCCTCGTTGCCTGCGAGGCTTTGAGTAGGAGTTTGCTCGCTCGCTCGCTCGAACTCCGAGTTTTTGCCCACCCTGCCCGTGAGGTACCTACCATCTTTCCGATAAAAAATAATAATTATTGAAATCGGTATTTGTGGTCCAAAGTTATACGGTAGCATACATAAAAAAGAAAAAAATATTCCTAAAAACTGATAACCTAAGTCGGTTAAAAATATTTGAGTTCTTTGTTAATTTTATGTAAATAAAGTGCAATTTATGAATCTTTAAAACGTGTATTTATTTATTACATACTGTATTTTAAAGTACATATTATCTGAAGCGAATTTTCAGTATTTTCTGGTGATATATCTCTAGAAGTATAAACCACTTCCAAAATATATTCCTTGGTGCGCCCCTGTTGTTGGTAATTACTTCTCATGTTTTGCGTGGTGGGTATTCTAACGTTGGTTTATAGGAAATTTTCGAAGTAATTTGTGATAGTGTTTTAGATTTGAAAATGAAAATGTAATCCCTACCAGAGCAATTCATCCGATACTCCAATACAATTACATTTTCCTTTTCAAATCCCAAACACCATTAGAAATTACTTCGAAAATCTCCTATAAACAAATGTTTGAATAGTACAAAGACTCACACGTACACAAAAATTTACAGTGCAATACGGTAAAATTTGCACATTGCTGTTAAGAAATTCGTAGAAACTTTACCCAAATTGTGCTGGTAGAGTTTTTTATTACTTTTTGTAGATCTATGATATTTCTTTTAATTTCTGGAAATCAAACAAAATTTTAAAAAAAAAATTTTTCTATTTTATAATGTTCTGCAGGCCCTCCATTCCGAAACTCAATCTTTTGACGGCATTCTAATTGGAAATGTAGAAGCTGCAGATGGGGACCGCAACGATAAGCTGGAATTTTCGTTAAGAGGCCAGCATGCTGGTCTTTTCGAAATAGACTCTAAGGGCAGCCTTTATATTCGGCCTGAGCAACTTCAAGGACTAAATGAATCAACGGTTCATTTAATAGCCATAGCAACTGATTCAGGTGTACCACAACGAAGCACTTCTGTGCCTGTTACAATAGCTCTGGATGGCGTCGCACTTGCTCAAGTGTCTTGGCGTTCCAATTTAATTGGAATTTTAAGCATGATCATCAGTGTATTCATTTTGATAGTTTTGGTTCTTACTTGCTATATATTGCGCTCTAAGAGAAAAATTCAAAAGGCTTCCCCACCTTTGGGACGAAATCGTGTACACAGCAATGCACATAGTGCAGTTTCTTCGGCCAACTTGGTTACACACGAACAAATTTCCAGCAATGGTACTGGTGCTATAGTCATGAGCGGCACTAGCGGCGTGTCTGTGTTGCATATGAAAAACGATGGCAACATCACTATGTCGAACCCCATCGGCAATTGTGTGGATCATGCCGGCGTTGGTCTGCCGAATTCCACCACTACCCTAGCTAAACGCGAACAAGAACGTGATCATGAAAGACAGCGTGAAAGTTACGCTGCAACTGTGAGAAGTAAGTAAGAACCCAGAATTTATTTATAAATGTAGCCAAAAACGTCATTAGTCATTCTTCCAGGCATAGTGTCGCGTGCCTCAGCCAATGGACAATTGTTCGAAGACAATGAGATCGAAAATGACTCACTTTCAAATCAGGACAACATGACATCAGAAACCAACAATAAAAAAACTGCTTGGGGGCCGACAGCAAACGCACAGCGAGGAGTTTTATCGGTAGCGAATTTGAATTGTAACGCTGCTAGTGGTTCTAACCTCTTAGCGGAAACTGAAACAATGGGTTCATCAGAAAATAACTTAACGGTATATTTTTAAGCATCGAAATCGAAATTCTTCCCATTGATAAACATATGTACCTACATATGTAAGTAAATGTACAAAAGGACCTCACCCGGCCAAGAAATGTATGTTAGCAGATGTTATGAGTTTTACGATAGTTTCTCTTGCCTTAAAATTTATTTATTTTTTTCTATCCGTTGAATGCATTCGTTTTATACATATATGGGCATTCCCATGGTGACAGTCATACGATTTCAATGTGATACAAAAAAGGAATACCATTTGTTTTCTTTAACTTTTTTGGGCCATTGTATAGCACATAATTAGCTCTATATTTAACCGAAAAATGAAATCAATCGAACTGCTTGGTCCTGAAATATAAGCATTTAAAGAGAGTGTCGTTACGTGACAAAAAATGGAAGTTGATTTTTTCTTTTCTTACAAAATCGCAAAACTCTGCGAATTGTGGATGGCTATTTTCATGAAACTTATTTTAATATGATTTGGAGCAATTCTAGTTGTTTTTAGAGTTTTTTGAATTAATGCAAATTGTTTCAATTCTCTTTTACAACCCCAAGTGTGAAACGTGACGTGACGTGGCGTCACGTGACATAAATTTCCATCGTTATATTTTTGTTAATATTGCTTTTAAATGAATTTTCAACGCAAATAAAACATGTATTTTATGTAGAATATACTTTATATTTTGACTTCAGCGCCAATTCAGGGTCAATTTATTAGAAATCTATGATTTATTATGTTTCAACCACATACGCCAAATTCGAACCAAATCAGACCATAAATACGGTTTTTCGAAATATCTCGACCTCGGCACCACCTAGGAAGACCATTTTATGCAAAGATGATTTTACTTACATAGCCAGTATATATTTTAAAAAGCAGACAAATCGGCCCGTAAATACGTTAGATATAAAACTTTTATTTTTTTTGTCGTGGTGGACCTTCCGCTGGAAACA
>NW_016159838.1:18884-28582 GCF_001687245.7 Rhagoletis zephyria | reverse complement strand
AATGTGTAAGCATTCCGAAATCAAAGCGAGACAGTCTAGTACCGTTTTTGTCAATGTATTCTGTACTTGAGTGTTGTTTTTGTTTATGTGTTGTGTACATGTTTATTTATAAACGCATGTGTTCCTTTTCTTTCGTACGTGTTTATTGATATATCTGTGCTGTAGTGTTTTCGGACGGTACTAGCTCTTACTGCCAATATAGGAGTATTACATATATGGTTTTATAGTTTTTCTCTAACCTTTCTTGGTCAAAATATTCAAAAATATATAGAAGGAGGCGTCGCTGTAATACAATTTTTGTAATAATATTTCAAAACGTTAAATGTAAATAAAAGTAATTTGAGCATAAATACATACATACATATATGTGCATACATTTGGTATTAAGTTAATACTATTAATGCATTCGGCATCACCATATAATAGTTCCAATGAAACAATTTATGAAACCATGTATTAATTATGGAACCATATATTATCCTTTGCAGGATAAATATCGACGCCTTCAAACCACACCATGTTAAGCCACCTTAGACTTAGTGAGACTTAGCATGGTGTGGTTAGGAGGCGTCGATATATTAAACTAAATAACTGACTATCCTTATCACGCAAATAGCACGATTAAAAAATCCCGTACGCTCATGACAGTGTGCAAAGTGTATAAATGTCAAGAAAAAAACAAAGAATGGAAAGTGATGTTCGACAACAAGTAATTTTTAAGCAAATACATATACATGCGAGTTCATTTCTAACATAACAATTTAGGATTACCGTTAATTTCTTGAAGACACGATGTTTGCTACTAAACAAAATTAGTATGGGACCACCATTTAGGTACCAACTTTTCTATAAAAAAAGAATAATCGAAAACTGTTCACGTAGTTCAAAGCTACCCGGTAATATACATAAAATAAAATAAAATATTCCGAAGAATTGATAAACTTCCTACTTTTTGATGTCAGTTAATAATAAGTTTTATTTCATCATTTCATATTAAAATTGTTAACTAATGTGCATTCATTATTTTAGTTATTATTATATTTACCTAACTCACATCTATATACATTTATATAACCTTAATTTTTGTTTAAAAAGCGGTAAAATTGAAATACTGTAATCTTTTATTAGTTATGTTAAATATAGGAATCAACTGGAATGGAACATCTCTAATTATCGTAAATTAGTAATTTTAATGTTTGTTTACGATACTTCTCTCGCTGAATTCTCGATGGGTAAATTGAAACAACCTCCTACTTTCTCGGTAATCGAACGGATCGAAAACACTTCGCAAAAACTTTCGAAAACGTATAACGGAAACAAGAGTTCTGCTGCCACAAGCTGACCGACAAATACTACTTTTACGATAATTATAAGGAACCCATTCTCGATAGTTTTGTACGCGAAAGTGTTCAAAAAATTTCTAAAACCGATACATTCTAGTTTACGTTGGTCGGGTGGGCCTTTATTTGTTTAGTTGATTGACAAAATAAAAATTTGTAATTTGTCAGTAATATAACTTTAAAAGTAGCCACTTATAACTGTAAATACTTCATTTATTCTAGAAAATACATAAATCGGAGTAAGTGTTGAAACTCCTTTGCAGGATAAATATCGACGCCTCCAAACCATACCATGTTAAGCCACCTTAGACTTAGTGAGACTTATAGCCGAGTTATGCATACTTAGCGCTACATGAGAGTTGTCACATAATAATCTGTTAAATGGGCTTTGCGGGTAAGCGGTTACCCAACGCATAGCACTTAACATGTAGAATTCTGTTGGGTTTTGATTTTTACGTAAAAATGGTATAGCAGTGCAAGTATGCATAACTGGGCTATTAGCATGTTATGGTTTGGAGGCGTTGATATATTAAACTAAATAACTGACTATCTTTATCACGCAAATAGCGCGATTCAAAAATCCCGTACGCTCATGGCAGAGTCGGCAAAATGTGTAAATGTCAAAAAACAAAGAATCGAAAGTGATGTTCGACAACAAGTATTTTTTAAGCAAATACATATACATGCGACTTCATTGCTAATATAACAATTTAGGATTACCGTTAATTTCTTGAATACATGAAGATTGGAACTAAACAAAATTAGTATGGGACCACCATTTAGGTACCCCCTTTCCTACAAAAAAAAAAAAAGAAAAGAATAATAGAAAACTGTTCACGTCGTTGAAAGCTAAAATAAAATAAAATATTCCGAAGAATTGATAAACTTCCTCCTTTTTGATGTCAGTTAATAATAAGTTTTATTGCATCTTTTCGTGTTAAAATCGTTAACTAATATACTTTTATTATTTTAATTAATGTTTGTTTACGTTTCTTCTCTCGATGCATTCTCGATGCGTAAATTGAAACAACCTCCTACTTTCTCGATAATCGAACGGATCGAAAACATTTCCGTTTTCATTAATTTCTCGACAGCACAACGGCTCGAAATAACTTTCGCCTGAGATACGGTTTCACTATCGAACACTTCGTAAAAACTTTTGAACAAATATAACGGGAACAAGAGTTCTGCTGCCACAAACTGAGCGATAGGTAATACTTTTACAATAATTTTTCGGAACCCATTCTCGATAGTTTTGTACGCGAAAGTGTTAACAAAATTTCTAAAACGGATACATTCTCGTCTACGTTGGTCGGGTGGGCCTTTATTTGTTTAGTTCATTGACAAAATAGAAAAAGGTAATTTGTCAGTAATATAACCTTAAAAGTAGCCACTTATAATTGTAAATACTTCCTTTATTCTAGCAAATACAGATGTATTTATTTGGATATCGCCACCCTTATTCCAGAAGCATGAATGTGCAAATTTACCAATTTTGAGTTATTGGGTTGCCTTGATTAACCTTTAGATAATAATCTATTTTGGATTATAATCTATGTTATATCAAAACCCAGGGCTCGAATCGTAACATCCGAAAGAAAATTACATGATACGTCAGTCGTTTAAGCGGAATGGTATTATTACATACGAAAGCGAACGGATCGTCATTTATTTTTAGTTCACAATAGTTTTTAAGTTCTACTATGTTATGATCGTATTTTTAAGTCACAATAGCTGTGGATCTGTTAAAATATCGACAAATTAGATTCGAAGTAAACAAAAATTTAAATATGGATCCGAGTTTGTTTTTTATTTGAGCTCCTGCAATAGTGAAAGAAATGAAAAAATAGTGCGGAGGCAGCTAAGAGAACTGAGCAATCCTTTGCACTCTCAAACACAGCGTAAGTATGTAGATATATAAATGGTTAGTTATTCAAGCTCATTTACAAATTTTGCCTTGCCTGAAATGATTTCGCCTGACCAACGAGGCCTTTGAATATACACTGAAGAGCAAAACTGGAACAATAGAACGGAAAGTTAAGTTTGTGGTAATGTACTTCTTCAGTTTATTTACTTTATGGTAATTCAAACTTGCATTTCGCTTTACCGATGTGTAACTAAACGTTTGACCATAAAAGTTTTAAGATTCGCATATGGAAACTCAGAAAAAAATGACCAAGCAAAAATGAACTGGATTGTTCCAGTTTTGCACCCTCTTAGTATTTGCTGAATTTTATAATTCAAAGAGGAATTCTGGCTCATTTCCTGCAATTTTGTAATCAAGGCGCGTGGGATTTTCGCTGTGAGAGCTTTAAGTGCACAACCCAAGCAAAAAGAATTTAAAGTTTTTGCAAAACGGTCAGAAAGGCTATGCTATAAAGAAGGAAATCATAGCGGCCAAATGTCCGTTTTATGGAGACCACAAAAAATTGCAATTTGCTAGGCTAGGCATATTGGAAGGTCTCTGAATACCAAGAAACTTTAATTCAAAATCAAAAATTACTGCTTTTTCNAACCCAAGCAAAAAGAATTTAAAGTTTTTGCAAAACGGTCAGAAAGGCTATGCTATAAAGAAGGAAATCATAGCGGCCAAATGTCCGTTTTATGGAGACCACAAAAAATTGCAATTTGCTAGGCTAAGCATATTGGAAGGTCTCTGAATACCAAGAAACTTTAATTCAAAATCAAAAATTACTGCTTTTTGACCACAAAGAAAGGGACTGGACATTATGTAAGACATGGGAACAAGTTATTGCAGCACAAAGATAAAGAGGAGAAAGCCTGCTTTGACATCCAGAAAAATTTTTTGCCAGAAACGCATTTTTACTAAGAAAAAACATTGGATTGATATTATTTTGAAGCGGGAATTTACAACTGCTTCATAAACGACCACATTATTCCACCAAAGTTTACTATTAATTAGGGCACGGCCCTAAATTTTTTTCTCTGAGGATAAAATTAAACGTTTTAAGTCGGAATATTGGTTCAAGTGCTGTGCACCTGCGTCAAGGATACGCCTAACGTCCCAAAATATTTAAACTATTAGGCTGGTATGTGTAAATTTAATGATGTAGGGCCGTGTTACGCCTTAGGGAGTAAGAACTGTGGTAAAATCGACGGTAAAAAGAAAATAGACAACAAATGAGCATTTTCAAAGAATTTGGCAATTTCTGAGGATATTTTTCGCAGGCTTTTATCAATTTTAACAGAACAATGATCAGAAATATCCTCCGAAACTGGGGCCAAATAGGTATAAGTCCCAAGTTTTTATAATCATGGAGCGTAAAGCCCAGAATTGATTCAACAGAAAACTTATGGAATTGTTTGAAAATACCACTGTTCAATTGTGAAAATTCTCCCAATCGCATGCAAGACCTTGGGCATGGCGTTGAGGAAAACCGGTGCGCGTTCTCAACAGATTTCATCTAAAACCTGTGCGAAAGTATCCCAAGATGACCACAAAAGCTAAAATATTCAAATTGGTTATGGCCAATTTATTAAAAGTCAAGCAATGGTAAAATTTTCTGCCGGGAGGAAAACTAGAACAATCTAGTTGCTACGTTTTTTTTGCAATTTTCTTCTTTATCTGCTTGTATTAATTATTGTTTTTAAGGCCTTCTGATGAAATAAACATTGGAAATGTGAATTCCGAAACTAGATTACAAAAAAGTCTTCATGTATTGCGAATATATTGCAGGAAAATGCACATTATGTATTACTGTTCCGGTTTTGCTCCTCAGTGTATGCTCATGGGCGTAGCCAGGTAGGGGCAGCGGGGTNTTACAAAAAAGTCTTCATGTATTGCGAATATATTGCAGGAAAATGCACATTATGTATTACTGTTCCGGTTTTGCTCCTCAGTGTATGCTCATGGCCGTAGCCAGGTAGGGGCAGCGGGGTGCTCGAGCCCCTCCCTAACTTTCAAATTTTCCTTATATATATATATATATATAAAAGTACCATGAAATGCCAGCTTAACAGGGTCGAGCCCCCCCCTAAATTTCATTCTGGCTACGCCGATGTATATGCTGCAGCGTTTAAATTTAAAGAAGCCGGATGCAAAATTTGTGCTTCCTTCGCTACAATTGGCTGCGGCGAGTACCAACATAGTATTGGCAGTTAGTCACTTAGTTGGTATGTGTCAAAGCACTGTCTCGAAGATTATATCCCATGTTCTCCTCGAGATCGAAAACAAGTTGTGTCCACAGCATATACTGTTTGAACCAGAGGGAACAAGTTAAGAATCCGAACAATGGAAAAATTACAAAAAAATTGAGTTCGATAGAGGTTTTTGAGACAAATATAACGGTATAATTTTTTTGAGGCGGAAATAACAACTAAGGTAGTTACGAAAGGTCAAAGGTCAAATGTAGCGCTTTTTTCAAATCCATATATCACTATATATCCCCAAAAAGGAAATGTGAGTGGCTTTAATTAAAAATGTTACATATAACTTTTTAAGTTTTAGCAAAAATCCAATTTATGTAAAAAGAAATACAACAAATTTTAAACAAACACATTTTTCTTTAAAAAGTGCCGTATTAATTACAGTTAAAGTCTTATAAATAAATAGTTCACAACTTAAGCTTTCGTTTGATACACAACATGTTGTGTTTAATCCTTGCCAATACGAGTATTTCAAAAAATAACCCTGGTCGGACCAATGGCAGCTACGCTATCCACAGATTTTTTCGCAAAACCTTTTTCTGGATAGGCGGCCTTCGGCCGCGCTTACGGAGTATAACCCTCACTAAGTAGTATTCTCCTTTCTGTGTTGCGGAAGAAGAGGGGCGCAACACCTTTTAGCAGAGAACACCTTGTGCGTTGGCGGCCTTCGGCCGCACTTAGTGATTATAACACTTACTAAGTAGAAGTCTCCTTTCTGTGTTACCGAAGAAGAGGGGCGCAACACCATTTTGCACAGAACACCTTCTGCGTTGGAGGCCTTCGGCCGCGCTTAGGGATTATAACCCTTACTAAGCAGAATTCTCCTTTCTGTGTGGCCGAAGAAGAGGGGGCAAAACCTTTTTGCACAGAACACCTTCTGCGTTGGCGGCATCCGCCGCGCTTAGGGATTATAACCCTTACTAAGCAGAATTCTCCTTTCTGTGTTGCCGAAAAAGAGGGGCGCAACATCTTTTGCACAGAACACCTTCGGCATTGGCGGCCTTCGACCGCGCCTAGGGATTATAACCCTTACTAAGCAGAATTCTCCTTTCTGTGTTGCCGAAGAAGAGGGGCGCAACACCTTTTGCACAGACAACTTTCTGCGTTGGCGGCCTTCGGCCGCGCTCAAGGATTACAACCCTTACTAAGGATTATAACCTTTACTAAGAAAAAGGTTTTGCGCAAAAATACTGTGGATAGCGTAGCTGGCATTGGTCCGACCAGAGTTATTTTTTGAAATACTCCGATTTTCGAGGATTAAAAACAACATGTTGTATATCTAAAGCTTGATTTGTGCACTATTTATTAATAAGACTTTGAACTGTAATTAATACGGTACCTTTTAAAGAAAAATGTGTTTGTTTAAAATTTTTTGTAATTTATTTACATAAATTTGATTTTTGCTAAAACTTAAGAAGTTATATATACATATACATATGCAATTAAAGCGACTCACCTTTCCTATTTAACGACATCAAAATTTTTAGAATCCGTGCGATGGTTTTCGAGATATTTGGATTTAAAAAAGCGCTCCATTTGACCTTTGACCTTTCATAACTGCCTTAGTTGTTGTTTCTGCCTCAAAAAAGTATACTGTTGTATTTGTCTCAAAAACCTCTATCAACACTCTTACCCATTTTTGTAGGTTTTGCAATGTTCGGATTATTAACTTATACCGCGTAATGTAACGAAATGTAAAAGATTTCATACTTTGACTAAAAATTATTCAGGTTATTTTTTTTACAGAATAATGAAGTTTTTTCATACATTTGGAGTGCTTTATCAAAACAAACACAAAATGGTTATGCAATTTTTTTCGATATTTTAATTTTTCATACCTTAACCAATATAAAATTGTTGCTAGGTACTTCGAAAAATTTTCGGAAGATTTTTTTAGGGAATATTTCTTTTTTCGTACATTGGGATTGCTTTGATTAAATAAAATCGAAATTGTTTTACACATTTTTTTCAATATTTTCATTATTTGTATACTATTAGCAGTGTTGCCAGAACTTTCTGGGCCACCCGGCTANAATAAAAAATTTAAGTAAAGACTTGTTTACTGAATTAGTTTAGTTAATTCCAATGATTTGAAACGTACTCGTAATCCAATTTCAACCAGAGTCGATATAGCAAACGTGACAGTTAGTACAGCAAAGAAATCGAAACGTATGTTGAAGAAAGTCGTACTAGCAAGAAATGTACATGTAGATCCTGTTTTTTGTCCCTCTGAAAGAACTTTAAAATCCTATACAAATTTCGTATGTTTTAAATGCAACCGTGGACACTAGCTGGCAGAGAAACTTGCAAGTTCCTGCAAATTTGCGTTCGTGCAGAAATTTGCAAGTTTCTCTACTTGAGAGAGAATTTGGGAGCATTTTTTCTTACTAACTGATATTTTGAGTGATAATTTTCGCTGGATTTTCGACATATTGTCGTCCTAGAGAGTTTTGCTTTACATAGAAATTTGTGCTCTTTTACTTTCATTTTTATGCATTTCAGTGCTGGTTCTTTTAATTCAAGTTGGCCTTCGGTTTTTGGAATTTAAATAAGTTCTCAGGAAAAAAAAGTTAGTTTAAATAAGCCCATATGTGTACATAGTGCTTGAAAATATCCATTTTTCCCTTGCCTTAAAACTTTAAGCGTGGGCAACAATGATGTTTTGTAATTAAGGCAGAATTGAATATACGCTATCTGGGAAGACAATACCTGTAACAATTATTCTTGGCAGTATATCCAAACACAAACGCCTGTTGAGCAAACAGTGAAACAATTTGTTATTTTCAAAGTTTGCGAATAAAACTTCACACTTAAATTTAAGTCATTGATAACAAAAATTTTATGAAGAAAGTCCCCGTTACGGCCTTCTTTAGAAAAAAAATATTTGTTTAAAATAAAAATAATCGAAGTCGGCCCAATTTTATATAACCCTGCCTAAACGATAACGCTAGTAGCCATTTCTAACAGATTTTGGGTCGGTTAGTCAAAAATGGAAACATATATATTTGAATTTTAAGAAAACGAAGAAATAGCCAAATTGGCTATTTTTTTTACAAATCGGCTAACAAATCGGCTTCCGGCTAAACCGAAATTTCTCCGGCTGTTTGCTATTGCAACCGGCTAAATCTAGCCGGAAACGGCTAAAATGGCAAACTGACTATTAGATACTTACATTTTTTTCTTGGAATTATGTCGGGAGGTGAAGTTTGTATTTAAAAACGTTTCTTAATTAGGGATAGGTGGAGACCCTCCGCATAGCTGCACCGCTTCCAAGCCCAAGCAAGGCTGATGTATCACGGGCTGTGTTCAGTGTTGCCATTTTAGCCGTTTTCCGGCTAGATTTAGCCGGTTGCGATAGCAAACAGCCGAAGAAATTTAGATTTAGCCGGCAGCCGATTTGTTAGCCGTTTTGAAGAAAAGAAATAGCCGTTTTTAGCCGATTTTGCTATTTGCCTTCTTTTCTTTAATTTCAAATATGTATATATGTTTCCATTTTTGACTAAGCGACCCAAAATCTGTTAGAAATGGCTACTAGCCTTATCGTGGAGAAAATTTTCATGTCAGGCAGGGTTGTATGAAATTGGGCCGATTTCGCTTATTTTTATTTTAAACGAAGAAGGGATTTTCTTCATAAAATGTTTATTATAAATGTCTTAATTTTAAGAGTGAAGTTTTATTCGCAAACTTAGAAAATAAGAAATTGTTTCTCTGTTAAGACACTTAAGATGCGTTTGTGTTTGGATATAGTGCCAACAAACAGAACAAATATTACATGAAGATATTGTCTTCCCAGATAGCGCATATTCAATTCTGCCTAAATTACAAAACAGCATTTTCGCCCACTCCCAAGTTTAAGGTAAGAGAAAAACTGATATTTTCAAGCACTATGTACACATATGTATTTTTTTAAACAAACTTTTTTGCTGAGAACTTATTTAAATTCCAAAAACCGAATGCCAACTTGAATTAAAGGAACCAACACTGAAGTGAGTCACAATGAAAATAAAAGAGCACAAATTTCTATGTAAAGCAAAACTCTCTGGGAATCCTACAAGATCTGCCGGTCATATGACCGGTCATCTAAATGGGAGATCTGCAGTCTTTTGACATCATATTTTACATCAGAATTGAAGAGATTTCTGAAAAGTCTGACCAGTTCTTTTGTGTAACTGTGATTTTGCATCCCTTGTC
>NW_016159838.1:10344-18859 GCF_001687245.7 Rhagoletis zephyria | reverse complement strand
CGAAGAAGAGGGGCGCAACACCTTTTGCACAGACAACTTTCTGCGTTGGCGGCCTTCGGCCGCGCTCAAGGATTACAACCCTTACTAAGGATTATAACCTTTACTAAGAAAAAGGTTTTGCGCAAAAATACTGTGGATAGCGTAGCTGGCATTGGTCCGACCAGAGTTATTTTTTGAAATACTCCGATTTTCGAGGATTAAAAACAACATGTTGTATATCTAAAGCTTGATTTGTGCACTATTTATTAATAAGACTTTGAACTGTAATTAATACGGTACCTTTTAAAGAAAAATGTGTTTGTTTAAAATTTTTTGTAATTTATTTACATAAATTTGATTTTTGCTAAAACTTAAGAAGTTATATATACATATACATATGCAATTAAAGCGACTCACCTTTCCTATTTAACGACATCAAAATTTTTAGAATCCGTGCGATGGTTTTCGAGATATTTGGATTTAAAAAAGCGCTCCATTTGACCTTTGACCTTTCATAACTGCCTTAGTTGTTGTTTCTGCCTCAAAAAAGCATACTGTTGTATTTGTCTCAAAAACCTCTATCAACACTCTTACCCATTTTTGTAGGTTTTGCAATGTTCGGATTATTAACTTATACCGCGTAATGTAACGAAATGTAAAAGATTTCATACTTTGACTAAAAATTATTCAGGTTATTTTTTTTACAGAATAATGAAGTTTTTTCATACATTTGGAGTGCTTTATCAAAACAAACACAAAATGGTTATGCAATTTTTTTCGATATTTTAATTTTTCATACCTTAACCAATATAAAATTGTTGCTAGGTACTTCGAAAAATTTTCGGAAGATTTTTTTAAGGAATATTTCTTTTTTCGTACATTGGGATTGCTTTGATTAAATAAAATCGAAATTGTTTTACACATTTTTTTCAATATTTTCATTATTTGTATACTATTAGCAGTGTTGCCAGAACTTTCTGGGCCACCCGGCTAGATTGGCAAAAAACCCGGCTAAAAACGGCTAAACTGTTTCAACTAAATTTCACATGTTTTATTTAAATAAATCATAAGTAGAAAGACTAGTTCTTGGCAGTGTTGCCAGAACTTTTTGGGCCGACCGGCTAGATTGGCAAAAAAAAGCGGCTAAAAACGGCTAAAATGTTTTAGTGAAATTTCACATAGACTCAGGCAAAAAACGGCTAAAATGTTTTAGTGAAGATCCACATACTTTATTTAAATAAATCGCAAGAAACGAAAGACTAGTTAACACCATTAATTTATATCGAGTGTATATTCCTCATCATCAAATGAATCACTATTGTATATATCACCTGAATTCATTAATTTTAAGAGATCGTCATCTACAGTAAAATTATGGCAGCATTTTAGCATTTTTCTTCACGTTTTAAACCGTATCTTATATATAAAATAGCGTTTAACGTTTTAACACACATTGGATTTCTTTGCTTAGTTTTTATTATATTCATTGAACTAAATATTCGCTCTACTTCTGCATTACTTATAGGCAAAACAAGAAAACTAAAAACTAGGTTGCAAAGGTCAGCAAAAGGGTTTTCTCCTAGGGCATTTCGAAATTGATAAACTTCGGCCCAAAAATTTACAGTTGAGTCTAAATTACTCCAGGTATGTAACGTTAACCGTTGCTATTGCATCTCTGTGGATGTTATTTCGTCGGCGTTATATTTGTGTTTTTATTGCTGTAGTTGAACTAATACTTTTGGTTTAATTACTCTTAATGCATTTCCAACCGAAAAAAGTCAATTTTTTTTTGTGTGGCAATATTTGTAGGGAGGCGTTGGCGTAATTCCTTTATTAAAGTGATAATAAAATAGCGACCATTTTCTCGAATTATTTTCTCGGCTTCGTGGTCAAAAGCGTTTGTGCTTACTTTTGTTTTTAAATATTCTTCAAAACTGTGATAAAACTGAGGAAATGGAGCAAGGTATGGTTCCAACGGGGAGCATATAGGATCAAATGTGTCCGCGCTAATAACCACTAGGGAGCATAGATGCGAAAGTAAGTTCATTAAAAATCTTCATTAGGTCTGCATTATTGCTTTCGAACAACTTGTTTACTTTTTGCACCTGAAAATTAGGCAAATAGTAAAATCGGCTAAAAACGGCTAACTTTTTTTTACAAACCGGCTAACAAATCGGCTGCCGGCTAGATCGAATTTTCTCCGGCTGGTTGCTATCAAAACCGGCTAAATCTAGCCGGAAAACGGCTAAAATGGCAACGCTGGTTCTTGGAGAGAAGTTGCAAATTCATAGCTGGAAAAACATTTTGCGCGCAAGAATTTGCAATTAGACAAAAACATATGAGTTGTGGCACATGGTTGGATTTTTTTCGACAGATAATTTGAATAAACAGAGTTCGTCAAATTTAAAAATTTACAAACTTGGAGCGTCTTTTAAAATGAAAATATTAAGTTAAAGACTTGTTTACTTAATTATTTAGTTAATTCCAATGATTTGAAACGATACTCGTAATCCAATTTCAACCAGAGTCGATATAGCAAACGTGACAGTTAGTACAGCAAAGAAATCGAAACGTATGTTGAAGAAAGTCGTACTAGCAAGAAATGTACATGTAGATCCTGTTTTTTGTCCCTCTGAAAGAACTTTAAAATCCTATACAAATTTCGTATGTTTTAAATGCAACCGTGGACACTAGCTGGCAGAAAAACTTGCAAGTTCCTGCAAATTTGCGTCCGTGCAGAAATTTGCAAGTTTCTCTACTTGAGAGAGAATTTGGGAGCATTTTTTCTTACTAACTGATATTTTGAGTGATAATTTTCGCTGGATTTTCGACATATTGTCGTCCTAGAGAGTTTTGCTTTACATAGAAATTTGTGCTCTTTTACTTTCATTTTTATGCATTTCAGTGCTGGTTCTTTTAATTCAAGTTGGCCTTCGGTTTTTGGAATTTAAATAAGTTCTCAGGAAAAAAAAGTTAGTTTAAATAAGCCCATATGTGTACATAGTGCTTGAAAATATCCATTTTTCCCTTGCCTTAAAACTTTAAGCGTGGGCAACAATGATGTTTTGCAATTAAGGCAGAATTGAATATACGCTATCTGGGAAGACAATACCTGTAACAATTATTCTTGGCAGTATATCCAAACACAAACGCCTGTTGAGCAAACAGTGAAACAATTTGTTATTTTCAAAGTTTGCGAATAAAACTTCACACTTAAATTTAAGTCATTGATAACAAAACTTTTATGAAGAAAGTCCCCGTTACGGCCTTCTTTAGAAAAAAAATATTTGTTTAAAATAAAAATAATCGAAGTCGGCCCAATTTTATATAACCCTGCCTAAACGATAACGCTAGTAGCCATTTCTAACAGATTTTGGGTCGGTTAGTCAAAAATGGAAACATATATATTTGAATTTTAAGAAAACGAAGAAATAGCCAAATTGGCTATTTTTTTTACAAATCGGCTAACAAATCGGCTTCCGGCTAAACCGAAATTTCTCCGGCTGTTTGCTATTGCAACCGGCTAAATCTAGCCGGAAACGGCTAAAATGGCAAACTGACTATTAGATACTTACATTTTTTTCTTGGAATTATGTCGGGAGGTGAAGTTTGTATTTAAAAACGTTTCTTAATTAGGGATAGGTGGAGACCCTCCGCATAGCTGCACCGCTTCCAAGCCCAAGCAAGGCTGATGTATCACGGGCTGTGTTCAGTGTTGCCATTTTAGCCGTTTTCCGGCTAGATTTAGCCGGTTGCGATAGCAAACAGCCGAAGAAATTTAGATTTAGCCGGCAGCCGATTTGTTAGCCGTTTTGAAGAAAAGAAATAGCCGTTTTTAGCCGATTTTGCTATTTGCCTTCTTTTCTTTAATTTCAAATATGTATATGTGTTTCCATTTTTGACTAAGCGACCCAAAATCTGTTAGAAATGGCTACTAGCCTTATCGTGGAGAAAATTTTCATGTCAGGCAGGGTTGTATGAAATTGGGCCGATTTCGCTTATTTTTATTTTAAACGAAGAAGGGATTTTCTTCATAAAATGTTTATTATAAATGTCTTAATTTTAAGAGTGAAGTTTTATTCGCAAACTTAGAAAATAAGAAATTGTTTCTCTGTTAAGACACTTAAGATGCATTTGTGTTTGGATATAGTGCCAACAAACAGAACAAATATTACATGAAGATATTGTCTTCCCAGATAGCGCATATTCAATTCTGCCTAAATTACAAAACAGCATTTTCGCCCACTCCCAAGTTTAAGGTAAGAGAAAAACTGATATTTTCAAGCACTATGTACACATATGTATTTTTTTAAACAAACTTTTTTGCTGAGAACTTATTTAAATTCCAAAAACCGAATGCCAACTTGAATTAAAGGAACCAACACTGAAGTGAGTCACAATGAAAATAAAAGAGCACAAATTTCTATGTAAAGCAAAACTCTCTGGGAATCCTACAAGATCTGCCGGTCATATGACCGGTCATCTAAATGGGAGATCTGCAGTCTTTTGGCATCATATTTTACATCAGAATTGAAGAGATTTCTGAAAAGTCTGACCAGTTCTTTTGTCTAACTGTGGTTTTGCATCCCTTGTCGACATATGGCCTCGGTTGATGTTAACTTAGATCGTTGTTTTACTACCTTAAAATTGAAGGGAAATTTTTACAGCGTTTTTTATGTGTATTGGTTTCTATTTGAGTGTATTGAGAATCGGTCAGTCTGAAAAGGCCTTGTAGGGAACACAATAGGTTTGTTCGGCGAAAATCCAGCGAGAATTATCACTCAAAATATCAGATAGTAATAGTAATAGACAGTTTTTTTTTGCCGAGTATCTTTCAAGTCATTGGAATTAACTAAATTAATTAAGTAAACAAGTATTAACTTAGATTTTTCATTTTAAAAGCGCTCCAGTTTGTAAATTTTTAAATTTAACGAACTTGTTTATTCAAATTATCGTCGACAAAAAATCCAACCATGTGCCACAATCATATGTTTTTGCTAATTGCAAATTCTTGCTGGCAAAATTTTTTCCGGCTCAAATTTGTAACTTCTCTCCAAGAAATAGTCTTTTTACTGGTGATTTATTAAATAAATCATGTGAAATTTAGTTTAAACATTTTAGCCGGTTTTATTTGTTAATTTAGCCGGTTCGTCCAAAAAGTTCTGGCAACACTGGCTGTGTTTCTCAGGAAAAGCACTTGTATGCCTTTGCTAGGACTGGAGAACTTCGACAGCGTTGGGCCCTGGCTGCAAAGTACAATCGTTAAATGCCGACCGATTATTCGTTTGCCAACGCCACTTTGAGCCGGAATTTTTGGGTAAATTTAAACTTTCAGAAGGTGCGATGCCTTCATTGTATTTAGAGCCAGACATCACTAGAAGTCGGTCGCCTAGTGTTTGTTCTGAATGGATTTTCCCCCCGGTCACAAAAACGTATTCAAGACGCGTCTTTAAAGAAGAAATAGGCGATATAACTTGAGAAGAATTCGAAAAATTTTCACTTCTCGCGGAAAAAAGAGCGCCGCGTATGGGAAATGCAATCTGTTTGTGCTTAAACGCCACTTCCGCCAGCGAACGATTTGCTCAATCCACTCGGTATTATCAAAGTAACAAGTTAAAATTAAACAAGTGTATTAAAGGGAATGAGGATTTGAAAAATCATTGGCGGAACTTGCATAAGCATACAATAATAGCAGATAAATGTGCTAGCAGTGATGCTATCACATTTGCTAAAATGATCGTCAGTGCTAAAAATTTGCACTATAGCGAGGGGGAAAGGGCATTGGCACAAAATGTAAACTATTTGTCAAACAAATCTTGCATTTACCTAATAAAACATCTATATTGCATTGGCGCCCCATACGGTACATATGTTGTTCCTGGTTTCGACGCCAATGTCATTGAAAATTAAAAAAAAAAAGTCATCCAGAAACTGCTCGCTTCCGAGCGCATCTGCATACTATTGTTTGATGAAATATCCATAAAATCAGATCTTCAGTATAACAAATCCAGAGACTTAATCGATGGATTTGTAGACCTTGGGGAAGGCCAACGCAAATCAGAGGTAGGGAACAAGTGTTGCTTTTTCATGGTTAAAGGGCTATGCTCAAATTTGAAGTATGTTTTTTCTTACTATATAACCAAAAACGGCCTACTTGGCGCAGACCCTCTTGAGACCCTCTTTAACCGAACATCAAAAAATTGGACTTAACGTCAAGAGGTTGGTTTGCGACCAAGGTCCGGCCAGTACGAGTCTTTTTAATATTTTAAATGTTTCTGTAAGTAGAACCACAGTATACCAGTAGAAAAGATTTTTTTTGTAGCTGTTTCGTGGTGAAAGTCCTTTATGGGGACCAAATTTCCCCACAAGAAATTGAGCGCATGGTTGCTTTTGCGCCCCAAAAGAATGAATATTAGAAAACAATTAAAAAAAAGTCTAAGGTAATACAATTATATGCAATAATTTGCACTTATGAGTTAATGTGATAATCATGTGTAAAACCTCTTTTCAACTACTATTTTTCACAAAATAATTTGGCGGATCAGTTTGCTCTGAGCGCTTGTGTTGTTTACCAAGAAAATGCAGCCCTGTTGGATTTTATTTCTCTATCGCATCGCGGTGAGTTTCTATTTCTTGGTAATTCGGTTTGTGAAATGGTAAACAAATTATTGAAATTTATTTATTTGATGTGTATAAGATTTCATTAATGGAATTTTTCGTATTTTCAGACTATAAATTACAAGCACTGCATCATCAACGGTGATTGCAAGAACTACTGCAATCCCTGCGGTTTTTCCTCTTGGTAAATGCGTTCAGGTCGTGATCAAGGGTGGTCTCCCAAATCGGCCGGGAATAAGGTTAGTCATTTTAAATTTTATATCTTTGTTCGTCGACATTATATGACATGTCATCATTGCAGGCTATTGTTGTAGAACAAAACGTCGCAACCACTGCTGTGGTAAATACGTTCCAGCAGAACTGCCCACCGCCGTCGGTGTAATGATTTCGATAGCTGAACAAACGCCATCTCCTGGGCATTCCCACAGCTTGCCGACACTAGCTATTATATCACGTGTGAATGCAACTGCGGCTTAATTTGGTTATTAACAGTGCAGTCGTACCATGTCATTGGCAAAAACACTAAGGGCTGCTGCCACATATAGGTTGTAAAGTTTTTGGTATCGATGAACATACTCGAAGAAGACGATGGCCGAAAACATATGATGAAACATCTTCTGGCATGCCTTTGACAATCGTTAAGTCAGACGTTTGTACCATGAATACACCTTGGTCAAGATATCACGAACAAGTTTTCCTTTATTTATTTTTACTTAAAATCCTTAAATATGTATCTTGATTTTTTTCTGTAGAATACGCAATAATTTTTTTTTAACGATTTAAAAAAGGGAAAACAGTCGGATCTACGTAACCAGAACGACCTGAATGCGCATTGAAGTCGGTTGTATTTTTTGCTTAAAATTATCTGTTATTATTGCGATACAGTTTCGCTACTATTTAGAGATTTCTCGACATACTTTTTCATATTACTGTTATTTATTATTTTTCTTATTAGTCATTTATATGTTTAGGGCTTACTGTGGGTGCTTTAAGATTCATTTTGTAAATATCTATGTACATATAAAAAACAATTGCAATATTTTATTTTAAATTATGAGTTTTATTCGTGTAATTTTTTATGCTTAATAGTTTTGAGAACATTTTTTGGTTCTGTCGATTCTTTTATTGCATGCCTTAAACTTTTTTACTTTAAGTTATAATGTTGAAGATATGCCTTCTGCCTTTGTCAAGCACTTAAGCTAGGTGCGAGAAATTTAGCATATGCGCGTAAGAGCATAGAGTAGGAATACGGCTGTGCTGCCGCGATTCTCCAACATCTTGTCAAAGGAGAAAACATATTGGTGGCGGAATCCATCGTAGTCCAATTTTTCTTAAAATCTACGAAAAAGCGATCACTGAATCTGAACTGCTGTGTGTATTCAAAGCAAGCTCTGCGTTCGTAGCTACTCGAACGTAATAGCATTTTCGTAGATTTCACGAAAAATCGGACTACGATGGATTCTATGATAGCCTTGATTAGTTCGTGCGATTATGACTTATGGATCGATTATGGATGGGAACGGAACCTTTGTTGGGTTGCCGATGGACAGCGCCACTGAAATGAAAATGGTTTTTATTATGAATAGCAATAATTAAGTTTCATAAAGTTCAAGGTGGTACAATTTAAAAAAAAGTTGAAA
Organism: Rhagoletis zephyria; assembly: GCF_001687245.7. Classification (NCBI taxonomy): domain Eukaryota; kingdom Metazoa; phylum Arthropoda; class Insecta; order Diptera; family Tephritidae; genus Rhagoletis; species Rhagoletis zephyria. The sequence continues at coordinate 10,622 of NW_016159838.1, read as the reverse complement.
AAAGAAATAAAGTATCTCAATCAAAAATTCCCGGCAGCCACAAAAACGCACTTGCCAATATAGCAACTTAGTTGCCAGCTTTCAGTTGCTAGTTGCCATCGGTAATACCATTTCAGCCACTGGCCAACCAACTGAAGTTCGGTTGTCCTCCGTAATCGACCCATAAAATCGGAATCGAATATGCATGCACGTTCTGCTGAACGATAAATATTTTGTAAATGTGTGCTCTGTCCGCTAACGAATTCCAGCCATTTGTGAAATATCGTATGTGAAGCCTT
>NW_016159838.1:5130-7662 GCF_001687245.7 Rhagoletis zephyria | reverse complement strand
GTAACCTGGACTTCTCATTACTGTAGCAAATGCCTCAAGAGAGCTTTAGATTATAAGGCCGAACCCGGCTCTCCCTTTTCCATTTAATGAAATTTATTCTGGCTTCCACAAACACTTCCAGGGATATGTGGGAAGAAAAAGTAAATTTGTACTGGAAGTGCCACGCCCCTTTTTCTTATAACCCTAATCTTCTTCCGATTTGAATTGATTTTACATACCCCAGTACCAAGCCCAGGACTCTACCATGAACACCTCTAGAGATAAGCAGTATAAAACAGTTAATTTGTACGGCAGGAACCATGTCCCCTTTTCGAATAACGCAAATTCTTCTCTATGAGTATGGAATTAATTTTGTATACACATCTCGGTGCCAAGTTCCAGTCCTCTGCAATAGACACCTCCAGAGATATGCAGCATAGAAAAATCAATTTGCATGGGAGTTGCCACACCACCTTTTCCAATAACTCTAATTTTTCTCCATGAGTATGGTATTAGTTTCACATACATACATGCATACATATGTATTTCCATACCAAACTTGAGTGCTTTACCCCAAACATTTGAAGAGATATGCAATATGAAACTTTCAGTTAGTATGGGCGGTGCTACGCCTCTTTTCCAAAAACGTACATTTTTCTCCGTGAACATGAACATGATTTCACACAGTGTTGGCAAACTGTTAATCTGATTAACGGTTAAAATGTTAATCGCGTTTGAAGATTAAAATTAATTAGTCGTAATCAACTGTACGATTAATGATAACATTTTTTTAATCGTTAACCGCTGGCTGCGATTACGTTTAATTAATTTAAAACATTAATCGTTAATCCAATTAAAAATAAAATCTGATTAATTTGTCTAGTTTGTCCGAGTTTGAAACCAAACACCAGTTATAGTAATTATTTTGTGTTTATGCTTATAAAAACACGTAATATAAAAAAATAATAATTATTGTTATTAGTAGTACATAAACTGGGAACTTTTACAAACCTAGTTTGATCATGATTAACTGTAATCAGATTGAATTTAATCGAATTAACTAACTAATTAAAACATAAATCGATTAATGCCAACATTGATTTCACATGCATATCACTATACCAAGTTTCAGTTCTCTCCCACAAATACTTCCAGAGTAAATTTGAGTTGGAAATATTAGAACTCGCCGTGGCACCTCCAAGAAGGTTACATGTTCACGCGTCGTATACCTGGAAACATTTTACGGTAATCTTAGAGGGATTGATATATTTCGTATGCCTAGCGCGCAGACGAGATTTTATAATTTCATAGTTTTAAACGGCCTAAATACCTTAACTCGCTTAAAAAATAACGAGCTATAACGAAATGGGCACAGAAATAAAATCTAACATCATTAAATTATTTTTCCTATTTGTATAAAAGCGCGGGGTGAAACCCGCGGGTATAAGCTAGTTTTTTAATGTAATTTTCAAATAAATAAATCCCTAAATTACAGTTGTATTTGATTTTTTTAAAAGGTGGCAGCTCTCATCCATGAGTAGATAGTGATTTGATATACCTCCATACCAAGGTTCAGTAATCTATCAAAACTATTTCCTGAAAAATACAGTATGAAATATTCCGTTTGTATGGGAGGTGCCACGCCCCTTACCTAATCGAGATTCAATTTATCCTATATTTTAAGTTGGGCTAAATGACAGCAGTGTACAAAATTTCATGATGATCGGTTGAGTAGTTAAAGCGTGAAAGCGTAGCAAACAAACAAACTCACTTTCGGATTTATAATATTAGTAAGGAAGGACTAGCGGCACCCACTTTGGGAAAGCCTGCTCTACGATATACATCTATATGTATATAAGTCCGCCAGAATAAATTGTTTAGATCCCTTTTCAATAAAACATAGACCGATTTGAAGGATAACTTCGTCAAATCCAGAAATGTTATCTCCGATAAATAGGGGCCGTGGAACATTTGGCATACGCTATGCTATACCTATAAATATATATTCGTTAGAGTCTAACGCATACTCTACGCCAGACATGGGCACTTTTGCCCGTATGGGCAAGCGAGCCCATTTCGCGGGCTAGATCAGGGGAAAATCATGGGCAATCATGGAAGGGGCAACGAATCTTACTAATACAGTATAGCAATGAGAGCCACTGCACATGCATTCTGGAGTAAAAAGGCTCACTCTCCCAAACGTACGCCACATACACTCTTCGTCATTTGAATAGCTCAACTTTTTAATCTTTAGTATTTACGCTTTTAATTTTGTTTATTTAATATTCATTACATCCGATTTTAAAACTTTATACAGAGTTGAAAAAATGTCAACAAAGGGGTACAATAAAGTGCAAGTTTCAAGTGTCTGTAAAATAGCGGTGATTTTTTACTATTTTTTTGGTGATAGTGCTGCGCATTTTCTCTCATACAAAGTATGCTCGACAAAACTTTTATATGGAATAAAATGCGCAGCACTGTCAATAAAAAATAAATGAATTTGAAAAATCGGGGCTGTTTTAGAGTCACTTCAAACTTGCACTTAATTACACT
>NW_016159838.1:0-2209 GCF_001687245.7 Rhagoletis zephyria | reverse complement strand
TTTTTTAATCGTTAATCGCTGGTTGCGATTACGTTTAATTAATTTAAAACATTAATCGTTAATCCAATTAAAAATAAAATCTGATTAATTTGTCTAGTTTGTCCGAGTTTGAAACCAAACACCAGTTATAGTAATTATTTTGTGTTTGACGCTTATAAAAAGCACATAATATAAAAAAATCATAATTATTGTTATTAGTAATACATAAACTGGGAACTTATACAAACCTAGTTTGTAAAACGTTTGTTGGTATATATCTTTATGTATATCTTAATGAAAATGCACACCAAATTACTTAGATTGATGAGGAAACCCGACTTAGCCATACCGGATAAACTTGGTTTGTGTGCACAGGGTAATTCCAGCATAACTTAATTAATCACCAAACCTACTTGATGAAATTAAGAGTTAATGATTAAAACTTAATTTTTTAATCGCGGTTACGATTAACTGTTTAGTCATATTAAAATTAATCATGATTAACTGTAATCAGATTGAATTTAATCGAACTTACTGATTAAAACATCAATCGATTAATGCCAACATTGATTTCACATACATATCACTATACCAAGTTTCCGTTCTCCCCCACAAATACTTCCAGAGATATATATGTAATATGAAAATTCCAATTTGAATGGGAGGGGCCTTTAGTTACCGGACTTACTTTCAGTCTAAGACCATCCTTCCGAAATCCGTAGTAAGTGTACTAAATTTCGTTCTGATCGGAACACCGGTTAAGGAAGTAGCCTATTTTTTCAATCCAGGTCATACACCATCTTTGAGCAAATTTTCATTTTTAAACAGGTGGCAATTCTTACAAAAGTAACCTATTTTCCAGTCTAGGTCATAAGCTATCTGTGTGCAAACTTTCATGCAAATCAGTTCAGTCATTTACACGTATCAGTTTAATTAAACTTTCCTAATACGTGGTAACTCTTTAAATAGTAGCCTATTTTCCAACATAGGCCATAAGCTATCTCTGTGCGAAATATCATGCAAATCTGTTCAGTCGTTTCCGCGTATTAATTTAATTAAAACTTTTTTAACAACTCTTTGGCAACTTTTCCAAAAAATTCGCCCATTTTCCACTGTAGGTCATAAGCTATCTGCTTGCAAAATTTCATGCAAATCCGTTCACACTTTTCCGCGTATTAATTTAATTAAACTTTTCTAGCAGGTGGTGACTCTTAAAAAAAGTAGCCTATTTTTCAACCTAGCTCATAAGCTATCTGTGTGAAAACCTCCACGCAAATCAGTTCATTCATTTCCGCGTATTAATTAAATTAAACATTTCTAACAGGTGGCAACTCTCAAAAAAAGTAGCTTACTTTCTAACGTAGGCCATTAGATATCTGTGTGCAAAGTTTCATGCAAATCCGTTCAGTCGTTTCCGCGTATTATTTTAATTAAACTTTTCAACAGGTGGGAAATCTTCCAAAAAATTAGCCTGTTTCTCACTGTAGGTCATAAGCTATCTGCTTGCGAAATTTCATGCAAATCCATTTAGTCGTTTCCGCGTATTAATATAATGAAACTTTTTTAACGGGTGGCAACTCTTAAGAAATAGCCTATTAACAAATCTGGCCCATAAGCTATCTGTGTACTAAATTTCATGCAAATCCGTTCAGTCGTTTCCGCGTGATGGTTTCCCAAACATCCAAACATACAAACTTTCACATTTATAATATTAGTAAGATAAGATTGCAGATATATTCCCTTTTGGTTGAGTTTTTCTTGAAATATATTTGATATTTTCCCTTTTTAATCTTAGGAATTTTCAGTAGTTTGTACTTTTTTTAATTTTGAGATCTTTTGCATTTTTTTCTTTGAATTCTTGGATTCATTTTATTTTTGTCTTTGAGTTTTTGTATACCCTTTTTGGCTTGAGTTTTGAACTTGAATTTTTCGGTCGAAGAATTTGAATTGATTGCCGACTTGGAATTGTCGAGGTTTTATTTTGAAGTTCCCTTTAGGTTAGGTTAGGTTAGAGTGGCTGCCCCGCGCAGAACGCGGAGCACACGTGGGCTGGAAAAGCCCGTTGTGATACCACTGGCCGAAGCCATTTGTTTCTTTCCCTCCCTTAGTAATTGAACCACCGAGTGCGTTTTACTTATATAGCACAAAAAGTCGAGAACGTTCGCCGAGTTCAAATCGGCAAAACAATCTACAAAGTACTTGTTGAAGAATTGGTTGCGCATATTGGACA
>NW_016159837.1:26326-75758 GCF_001687245.7 Rhagoletis zephyria | reverse complement strand
AAAGAAAAAAATAATAGGAAGATGCCAGATCTTTCATTATTATTTTTTTTATTTAAAATTAATTTTAAAGACATTAACATTTTTGTCAGNATTATTGAGCTAAATGGTAGAAATTGTTGATTAACTTCAAGGCCAACATATCAAGAAATATCATTGTTAGCAATTTCGTGTTTTAACCTTTTTTTGTAAGATATTTAATTTCCTACGAGTTTGTCTTTCACATTATTACTGGAGCTCCTGTTATTTACGAGATAGGGGCAAAAAAAACGATTATTTCATGAATAAATTGGGTTTAGTGACCCGCACTACTAGAGATGGGACCGGGATGGCGGGACCCATGGTACGGATTTAAAATTGGCCAGGATGGGCGGTATCCTTTACCGACACTCCCGATAAAACCGCAACCCCCGCAAATTCACAAAACCTTCCTTAAAAACGATGTTTGAAATATGCACTTTTAATGTTTTATTGAGACGAAAAAGAAAAAAATAATAGGAAGATGCCAGATCTTTCATTATTATTTTTTTTATTTAAAATTAATTTTAAAGACATTAACATTTTTGTCAGCCTTCGATCGGTTTGCAAACCTCGCCACACACGTTGAAATCTCAACCGATCGTTTCAATTTGTTGCCACTTTGTAGCCTGCTTTAGAGATAGATATCGGGACCCACGGGACCCGCGGTACAATTCTGAAAAACGTCGGAATGGTCGGGGTTGGGACTTAAAAATCGAATTTCGGGATCGGGATAAAATATTTAGTCCCGTGCAAATCTCTACGCACAACCTCGCGGGTTGGGGTAAGGGTTACGCCGCAACGAACACTTTTGTTGAGCATTCAAATCTGAAGAAACTTCATCATTGACCAAGATTATACCATAAAATGCCTCTGAGCTGTAGACTTTTAAAGTAAAAACTCAAAGTTTACGTGTATTTTGAACGGGAAATCTTTGCAAGCCTTGTATGAGCCCTTAATAAGTATTAATATTTAGAGCTCAAATTTTCAGGGAATTTTGTTTTAGGTATTTATCACAAAATTTCGAGCACCCTAATATTTATACATAAATGTGTATGTATACAATACCTCGCGCATTGTCAGCTTGTTCCGGCAATTCTAGCTAAATTGATGCGCGCATAAGTGTCACGCATATTTGATTATCACATGCTGAGGGGGAATATCGATTAACCAAACTTCAAAAATTACGCAAGCTAATAATGTGAGTAGAGTACTAATGTATATATCTGTGTTCGCATGGAATAGTAGCTTATGTCGAAAGGCTAGCTTTAGTGTAATGCAGCATCGCAGCACGTGATTGCGAATGACTCACGGGCGCCGAATCGTTGAAGATCTTTTAGCAAATAAACGTGCAAGAAATAGTTCCGATACTAGCAGATCAATATTCTTATTAAGTCTCATAAAAAAATTCCGTGTCGTTTATAGAATAAGGGGAATGCCACATTATACTAAAGCCAGCTTCCCGACATTAGCTACTATTCCATACGAACACAGATATGTAGATACTACTCTTGGGAAGTATCGAGTACTTTTGAGGATCGAGTTTTTTGGTATCGATACTTTTTAGGATCGGGTATTTTTGAGAGTACATGTTGGTAATATTTCAATGCTTAGTGTAGAAATCTCACAAGCAGGCAGCACTTTATTCAAATTAGTATTGTACTCGAAAATTATTGAAACTTCAATCATTTCTGAATATCGGTAAATGTAAATAAAACACAGTACTTTTAAGTATCCATTCGACACTTAATACTGAATACATTGAATCGATCCTGAGAACAGAGTATTTTTGAGTACTGAGTTCTTTGGAGTACTCAGTATCGATACTTTTAAAAGTCGAGTGCGGTCGATCCTTTAGGGAATCGAGTTCTGGAGTACTTTTGGTATCAGTACTGCCCAACATTAGTAGATACATACATACCACTCATTTGCTACAAGAGTGTCATTACTCAAAAAATCAAAAACTCGCAAATAACTGCTTTAAAGTTGACTGTTTACATATCGTCACCTTAATTCACAAAGCCCTGACCAACAATTTTTTTATTTTACAGGAGAAGCCAAAAAACTTTATAAAAAAAGTATCAACAACGGGTAGGACTTTTTAAAAAATAGCATGTAACTCCGTTGTTTTTGGTACTAAGACCTTAAAATTTTTATTGAAGGTGTATTTTAATTAATCCTACCAAAATCTGTGAAAAACGCAATTTCGAAAAAAGTGTATTTGTGAATTAAGGTAACGATATGCCGCCATAGTAAAAATTTTGATACATGTTCTCCTAATGAGCTATTATTAATCGATACAGCTATGAACTTCTTAATAACAAAGAAGAAGAGGTAGCGATTCATGGGCGTCGCCAGGATCGAATTTAAAAAATTGCATCTTTACACATGCATGTTTCTGGCATGGGGGGGACGATATGTACTTGCCGATTTGTTTTACAAAAATTATTTGAAAAGCACACGTCTCGGCTGCTTAGCACACCGGTTAATCGTTTCTGCAATTATTTTACATTGATTCTCTAAAAAAAAATTCGATGTATGCTTAAGATGCATAAACCTAAAGGTAAAATTTATAAGAAATTAAACTGACAATTTATAAGTCCCCGAAATTCGGGTGAGTATTGAGCTCAAAATTTATTTCAATAACTTTGTGACAACAATTAATCTTGTATTGGTAGAGACCAGGGCCCAATTGCACCAATGACTTATCATTTATCACTTTACAACTTTTAGATAAGCCTTTTTATTGAAAAGTAAAGTTGATAAGTGTTGCACTTTTTACTTATCATAAAAAACTTATCAATTTAAAAAAAATTAATAACTGGCATGTTTTTTGGATAAGTCGATTTGATAACCATTGCACAGCCAATTTCTTTTGCTTTTCAAATAGAGAACTTTTCCAATAATGTGCTTAGCTAAAATGATTACCGTTTCTCAATGGAAAACAAAAGCTTAGCAAACCCATATGCGATTTGATAAACATTTTCAATTTATCTTTTTTTTCTTACTATGTCGCGCGCACAAAGCACAGCCAATATATTAGCTGTCTTAAAAATTATTAAGGAAAAAAGCAAGTCCGTATTGACTATGTATGTTTACATAAATAATTAAATTTTTCTAAATTAAGGATTATTTATTTGGATCTTTCCAAAATAACTCAGTAACAAAAACACAAAAACCACATTGCATTAATTAAATGATTTCCGTACCGGTTAACAAATCATAATGCTCCCTGCGTCTTAAGGAAATTCACCAATGTTGAAAAATTTTGTGGCAATATTTTTCGTAAATTCCCGCCAACAAATAGTTTCATCCATCAATTTGTTTATCAGGGCATTTGCCACTCGATGGATTATTGTACATACCGCTAATTTGTGAACCCCATGCATTTGACCAATTCCATGATGTTGGCTACCATTACCTAATTAGTGCAGAGTCAATAATAATTGCTGTAGCGGACTTAAGCCATTATTACACCCACTGTTATATTGTAGGTCCGCTCCAATTTTTAATAAAATTTCTTCAATTTGGCTACGAGATAGCCGAAATTTTTCTACTACATCAAAATCTATACTGTAGCTGATTTTTTCTTTTATGACACGCCTTTTATTATTTGCAGATTTTCCTCCTCTAATAAATTTAATAGTTCGAATCGAAGCATTTTTTGTGTCAATATTTTATCGAATCACGTGTTAGAGCTTAAGTTTTAGATTGTTAAGGTATAGTTGTATTATCCTTTTACAATAAATAAATAAATAAATTCATTCAGACTGAATAAATGTAACTTATCACTTGTATGATAGGTAAAATTACTTTTAGCAAAATAATGCTAAAGTTAGCAAAATGAAAGATGATAAGTGATATATACAAATTTTTGGTGCAACGAATTGCTAATAAATTTTGATAATTTGCATAACTTATCACTTATCCGCTAAAGCCTTTTCGCCAAGCATTTCAAATTTTTGTGCAACGCTTATCTATGATTTTGAGTGATATTTTACTCATCAACACTCATTTGAGTGACTTTTCCTTATCATGTTGGTAAAACACAAAACTTTGCGTAAGTTCGATAATCTGCTAAAATGCTAATGATAATTCGTTGGTGCAATAGGGCCCAGATAACCCAGGCCTTACTCTACTCATAGCTTCATACAGTGGGCCGTGAGAAAACATATTTAAGGTATAGTCCAACCTTTCACAATATCTGTCCAAGGGTTTTATTAGTCGTAATCTCAATCGAAATAATCACTGAAAATTGGCGCCGTTAATGGTGAGAGGTATTTAGTATCAGATTTTCAAATTAAAGCTTTCTTAACCCTTTCGGTACAAAAATTCAACCACTGATTTTACAAATTTGAAAACATACATACTGCCTAATTTTGGAGCGTTAATTTTAAGAATCACATCAAAAAATTTGTAAACCTTTGAGGTTTGCCGTCATTCAGGGTTCTTTTTAATGGTCAGGCATATTCTAGGTGTTTAAAAAAGAAAATGACCTCAACTATTTGTACTTTTTGCTTTCGTGAAATATATTTCAAAATTATGAATAATACCTCATACCTTTTCCGAATCTCAATTCCACGTAAAATTCGTTAATAATTTTTCAATAGATTATATTTCTCACTATCGACCTTTCGGCCACTTTTTACTTTTGTGACAAACACAGTCAACTGCAACTGCAGCTTGCACTTTAATTTGATATATAGCTCGTAGTCGTAGGACCGAGCAATTATTTATAGATACGCTGGGAAGAAGTAAAGAAAATGTCGTTTATTGAACAAAAATTTATATTTTGTCACCTACTTCACCGATTTGAAAACTGATATATTATACCTTCCATGAGGGAGCGTCTCATTACGCTGCATTATAAAATTCTACATCGCAAAATTTTGCAAAAGGTAAAAAAATGTTGTGCTCGATCAAATCTCTGTACTTTTTTAATTCTGTTTTTTTTTTAATCATTTATCAAAATTCTGCTTTTAAAAGTTCCGCATTTTGAAATTTTGTTTTTGTTGTGGAAGAGAAAGTCTGACAAATTTACCATACTCGCATCCTTGGCTTAAATCTACATTTAGGAAAAGTATAAAAATTCTTACATCGTGTTTTTACAATTATCAAAATAAACTTTTATTTTCAATATATTTTATTTTCAATATAATGTTTTAGTAAATTACAAATTTTTTTGCAATTCTCTTTAAAAAACTGTTACTTGACTCACATCTTTTTTTAAAAGTCATTATAAGCGGCTTATTTTCTAATTACTTGTTCTTCTTTCTTACTGTTTCTCCATTTTACTTTCCGGAAATTTGGTTTTGCTGTCTAGAAAAAGTTTCCGTTTCTGATACAGGCTGTTATGCACTGACCAAAAATCATCTGTACATATCTGCATCAAATCGTTTATGAAACCTGTCGACATAAAAAACTGAAACTCTTGCTAAGTCATACATATCTACCTTTTCGTGCTAAAGTTACCATCGAAAAGAAATTTCCTTCCGACATCGAGTCAATACGCGGTCAAATCTGATTTGCAAACTGTTGGAAATGATCCTCAAAGTTAAGTTTTTCATGAAATTTTGTTTTTTTTTTTTCACTGAGCTCTGGAAAGATCAGCAACAATCTTTTTATAAACCGAAGAATTTTAGAGCAAAACTGTTGTGCAAATTTTTTTTATTTTTATTCTTCTATCTTCTTAGATACATTTCTGGAGAAAATTCGTTTGAAAATTATCCAAATTGACTTCGGCACGTTTTGTGGACTAGTTACATAGAATTTATGACCGACAACTAAAAAATTATAAGGTTTTTTCACACCAAATTCGTAAAAGTTGTACTAGGTATTCGTTAACTCGATAATCTTTTCGCTTTTCGCCCCTTTGCCTTTTTCGGTAAATATCGGCGGGCGCTGCGGTGTAGTGGTTAGCAGTGCGCGGTACCATTCCGCAGGGCCTGGGTTCAAGCCCAGTTTCCGACCAACATAAAAAAAGTTAGATATACAGTTTTTTTTCTAATAGCGGTCTCCCCTCGGCAGGCAATGTCAAACTTCAGAGTATATTTCTGCCATGAAAAAGTTTCTCGGCTTAAAACTGTAGGTCCTTTGTCTGACAACAACAAGGCGCACGTCACAAATCGGCGAGGAGAAGCTCGGCCAAACGCCAACATATTATGTAAGCTCTATTTTAAAATAAATTTCCATGAAATACACCTAATTATATACATATGTACTTTTACATACATTGTTTGTACATCTAGTTGCAAATAAAAACTTGAAAGGAATGTCAGCACAAATTAGCTGGTACGTTAACGAATTTCGTTAAGATATTCTTTTTTTAGAACTGCAAGCTCGGTAAGTCGGTAAACCGAACTAAAACTTTACCAAGCTCCATGTGAATACCCCTTTGATTGTTTGATGAAAAAATTAGTTTGTTAATGTCACGCCACAATTTGTGTACTATATTGATAATAAATATAGCTGAAGGCTTGACCCTGTAGGTAATTGTTTTATAAAACAATTAAGATGTTAGATGCTACAATATAAATATATGCACATATTTGTCTCACGAGCGTTAACAGTACGTGCTAATGGTTTTTATTTCTACATATTAAGTCTATTCAGTTTCCATGTACAGAGGCGGAAAAACAGTATTTATATTTCAAAACTAGCCAATGTCCGCTTACTTCCCGGCGCCTAATAAGAACTTTTGTGTTGGCAAAAGAGCGTTTAAAAGCAAAAATAGTCTGTAAAGTCAAATTTTTTAGTTTAAGTTGAAACCACGAAGGCGCAGTATCCTCCTCACACATGGGCCCATAATAGTAACGCTGTCATACCATATGGAATGTCAATTCCTTTCGGTGTCATGAGCTTTACCGATGGTCTTATTTCCACCTGTGAGATCTCTGCCAAGCACCAAGAGCGTGTGTTTTCTGTTATAGGAGGGCCAACAATCCTCACTGTCCCACAGGATGAAAAGTTTTCCTGTACATTGGCTAAATGAGTGGTGTGATCTCTTGAATATCTTTCAAATGAAGCAATTGATATACCTACGGTGATCTTTGTTTGTTGAGTCGCCACTTTTACAATTCGTGGTAATATTTATGAACTGTTTTCTAGGTAGATGCAAAATCGCATGATCATGCATGAGGGCGTCAGACAAACTTAACCCCATACTTAATTTAGACATCTGAAAACGAAATTCGTATAACTTAAACATAGGGCCAAAGCAGGCCAACCACACGTGTTTCTATAAATTTCGGATGCAGCGCCATCCCTTGGGTCCATTTTCTGCAAAACCATTGATTACCATAAAATGAACACGTGTTATGAATTTCAACCTCGACTCCAGCGGCACTCATCTGGTAAATTTTTATCAAAAGAGTTTTCCATCATACAGCTACATAGCTCACATTTAAAATTTGAACGAAATCGGTTAATAAATACGATTTTTATAAATAACTCTACTCCAGCACCACCTAGCGCGTTTTCTAGTAGCATGTAATAGGACCATATATGTATGTAAGATAACCTCCGACAATCTGACGGAACTCTATTCAGTGGTTTTTGAGTTTAGTCCGACCAACGAAAACGGCTATAATTTTATGCAAATAGGTATGTAGATTGGACAGTCTATAGCGAAACTCGTAAAATCAAAGCTCTATTCTTTGTGAAAAATTTAAAAAAATTCTTCAAAACATTCACACAAATTTTACCTTTTACTAAAAATTAAGAACAAAGTTACAATAGTTCAATGGGATTTAGAAAACTAGGAGGAATGGTTCCCAATCGAATGATACTTGCGCGTTTACGTAAATGTATATCGATCCAGCCTTTACAATAATTACCACATTTCGCCATAGGTACGGCATTGATAAATTATGTAGCTGTGCCAAATTTCAGAAAGTTAACGTGCGCGTTTCCAGAGATAAGTGAAATGAGGAGCATGGGGGTGCCACGCCCCCTTTTCCATTACTTACCACTTTTCGCCATAAGTACGGTATTGATAACTTATATAGCTGTGTCGAATTTCAGGACGTTAGCGTAAGCGGTTCCAGAGATAAGCTATATGAGAAGTTCAGTTTGTATGGAAGGTGCCACGCCCCCTTTTCCAATGCATTTGCAATATATGCATCAGCGCTAAGTTTCAGTTCCCCAGCGTAATTGGTTTTTTATGTTTTAGTCTGTATAAGAATTCTAGGAATATCCCGAGCTACATACTGAGTAAAGTTTTGGTCGGAATATTTATTTTCAAGGTGCTGGCATATGTTCCAAATGTGAACCAAATCGGTGCAGCCGTTTAGTAATTCAGTGAAATACATTGTACAGAGAACTGTATAAAATTGTAAAGCGTGACGTCTCGGATTTCTAATTTTATGGCAGCAACAACAAAAAGTTTTGATTTTTTAGAGAACGACCTTCCACACAGAAGTTCCAAAAAAATGCGATTTGTTATGCTAGAACACACTTAATTGAATGTCAATAAAATTAAGTTTGCGGTTATATCAAGGAGAAATTTTAAGAACAGTCCGTTGCTAACTCTAAATATAAACAACGACGCACTGGAGTTAATATATTCAAATACCTAGGAATAACGATCGACGACAAACTAAAACAAAAAATAAATAAATATGGATTCTGTATCTTCAATTAGAGCTCTAGCAATATTTACATCGGTGGAAACTCCTTTTAATTCCATACGTTTTTGCGTGATGCGCTTGCAAGCATAAAGACAGACGAACCAAAATTAGNGTTGCTAACTCTAAATATAAACAACGACGCACTGGAGTTAATATATTCAAATACCTAGGAATAACGATCGACGACAAACTAAAACAAAAAATAAATAAATATGGATTCTGTATCTTCAATTAGAGCTCTAGCAATATTTACATCGGTGGAAACTGCTTTTAATTCCATACGTTTTTGCGTGATGCGCTTGCAAGCATAAAGACAGACGAACCAAAATTAAAAAAAATTTTAGATTTGGCTTCTGTTGATCTAATAAACCCCCTATTAATTTTTCTTTAACATCTATTATGTCCAGTAGACTGCATCACTCCCCATACAAAAAAAAAACGGTACTGTTTTCCATTAGAATTATAAAATCGATTTTATATCAAGATTAAGATGAATAAAAATAGTTTCTTAAAGATTTTTTTTTGAAAAAATCCCCTCAAATGACAAACGTTAAAAATATTTAAAAAAAAAATAAAACAAATTTTGAACGGAATCGTAATAGTGAGATTGTTGATGCTGTTTTTAACTTTTTTCAAAGATTGGTATAAGAAAAGCTTGAATAACTGAACCTAAACCTTTTTACTTCTTTGCTAATAAGCTCATTCAAAAGATGAAAGAGAAAGGTAGGATGAACGAACATTATTCAAAGTTGAATTAAGATTTANACTTTTTTCAAAGATTGGTATAAGAAAAGCTTGAATAACTGAACCTAAACCTTTTTACTTCTTTGCTAATAAGCTCATTCAAAAGATGAAAGAGAAAGGTAGGATGAACGAACATTATTCAAAGTTGAATTAAGATTTAGTAAGTCTAAATCAGAATAGTTTTGGCCCAGTTATTTAAGTTTTTCGTAAATCAATCTTTGAAAAAAGTAGAAAAACAAGCCCACGGGCGTTATTTCCATTTCGAAGGGGAAATATCGCCGACCAATAAAAGTAAATAAAGCCCGCGGGCGAAATTTTAGTAAAATAACTTCAAAACAGAGGGAGTTATTTATAAAATAGTTAAAATTTAATACAACTTTCAAATACCGTTATCTCGAAAACCGGAGCCAATCTGGTAAAACGGGGCATGCCATTGAATTTAGAACGTCCCAATTAAGTGAGTTCAACTTTCAAAATCTTTGCTCAAAGTTTACAACTTGAACAGCGTAATTTGAACCCAGCTTATTCTTTTGTTTTCTATTTTGTGTTTACACATATGTATATTAATCGATTTATTAAGAGATTATGAATAAAATGATAAATAAATAAATGTGCTCACAAATTTAAAAATTATTTTATTTTTTCAAAGTGTACCTATTTTTTAGATTTGCCCATATAAGTATTTACATACATTAACATAGTACAATTAGGGTGAGAAACGCCCATTTTAAGTCCATTTATGCAGTCTTGAAAATTGGAGCGGAATGGTTCACCGAAGAAGCACATTTTTCGCGGCTTCTAAATTTACCGTTATATGAAAGTAGGTGACGTGCAATAAGTGTTTAGATATACATACATAAATATTTTAATTAATTCCATTATGTGAAAAAGTGACTGTAGGTAGCTTGAACGAAAAACGTTACTCCCTGCCAGAGTTTTTTGTAATCCGGTTCTTTCATTTACATAAAAGTTATTGATACAATTGAACAGAACGAAGTTGTACCTAAATTTGCAAAAATTCGCAAACTATAGCTAATATTAAAAAAAGATTAGTATATTTGGAACCAGCGACCTAAATGCACGCCAGCAATATTAATGCTCTTCTTTACATCTTGTGACTATAGGCCAGTGCGATTATCAAGAGAACAATTAAAATTTTATTGAAAACAGATAACTTTAAGATTAACGATAAGCTAAAGGGCTGCGAGAAATGATATTTGACTTTATCTTTTGCGTTAATGGATTCATTATCTAATAATATGCACCAAACCTTTTTGCTGAACCCAGAATATTTAACAAGAATTGGTCTTATTCGAATGGTGTGCTGTGGGTCAGTTGGCGGTCAATGCGCGGATTCTTAGAATCGAGTCGAAGTTGTCAATAAGCCATATATTAACAAGTAAGAAAGTCTAAGTTCGGACGGAGCCGCATATGTCGGTTTGTTGAAGAGGGCTCTCTGAGAGCAGGTGTGAGAGTCGAGTAGCGAAAGCACTGGCTGTCTATTGTGATTGCAGCTTTTTGACGTTAAGCTTTCCTTGCATATTGGGGCGCACATTTTTTTCTGACGTTTAATTATGCCGTGTTAATTTGCCTGGTGTTAACGTATAAAATTATTTATTCCAACTTAGAACTGGCCAGAGGACCGTTACAACATTCAGAGGAAGAACCTATTCCAATATTTTGTTCCATCCGTGGCTTATCATATGAAGCGATTTGCAATTACCGATTGCTTTTTCATAATTAAGTTAAAAAAATATTTAAATTCCATGCTGGTTGTAATGGGAATTGAACCCTGACCCTCTGGAAATTAGCAACTGATGGCAAGCATCTTCTCGCACTCATCTACAGCCAGACATGTAAATGTGCATTTAAATGTTGAGTTTGAATCAATACCACGCGTGCGTGTTATGAAAGTATTATTTTTAAATACCAACATTTTAAACGATAGTCAAATAGAAAACATTCATGTTTACTACATATGCGTTATTTCCCTCAGTGAATTCATAAAATTTTCCTGAATATTACAACGCGTTCTTTCTCTTAATGTAGTGATTTTTAACTTTTATTCATATTTGTGCAATCAAATCAAAAACCGGGACACTAAAACGAAACCCGGGACATTTTAAGGTTGGACCGGGACACAGGGACGAATAGTCTAAACACGGGACAATTTTAGAATTTACCACTTCCAATTGTGATAAATATGGATTTCAAATTACACAAAATACGCGTAGCGGTGCGCGGTACCATTCCAGGCAGCAGGGCCTAGGGATGAGCCCAGTTTTTTCTAATAGCGAGAAACAACTCTCTCGTTCGGAGTCGGCGTTAAAGTGTAGGTCCATCCACTGTCTGTGGCAACATAAGGGCGAACGCCAAAAATCAGAGGAGAAGCTCGGACGAACACTAGCATTCAGTAATCGGACTTCTACCACATTGTGGTAGATCTGCCACCTTTTTGAGCATCTACCACATCTACCACACAAGGTCTGAAATCTACCACATATTCGCATTTTCGAGTAGTTTTATTTTTGCTCGACATAATTTTCTTAAGTTTAAGAGCAAAAATTGTCAACACTAAAGACTAACAACAGGCTGAATGGGATTATAAAATAAACTGTAAAATATTAAATTTTCTCAATATTAATTTTTTCGACAGGAGACGTTGTTTTATTGTGTTAAATTGCAAAATATATGATTTATAAGAATAATTAATAGCGAAAATGTTACAAAACGGCGATTTTTGTGAAAGTGTTAGCAAATTTCAGCAAGGTTTCTGGGCGTTGTTTACTTTTACTTGAGAATTGTCAAAATCGGCAAATCCCAAGTAGCGGTTTCTGGAACGTGCCAGATTTTTTCGCTACATCGTGATGTGAAAAAAAAAAAAACAGGCAGCACTCCGCAAGGTTGCAGCAATCTTTCAAAATATGTTCGAAAAATATCTTGATATGGAAGGAACTGCTTTACACGTTCAAGGAAAAAAATTGCCAAAACTCAACGCAATTTTTAGCAAGTTCAATCTTGCACTTTATTAAACTAAAATTAATTTTTTTTATATTCTAATTCAAATGTTTGCAATTTATGTGAAACCTTGCAGAATTTTTTTAATTTTTGTACAAAGTTTGATCCAAAACCTGCGATCTACCACATTTTTTTGAAATCTACCACTTTTTTCAGATTCTGCCACACAATTTTGTTTTCAAGTCCGATCACTGCTAGCATTTGTGTAAGCGCCAAAAGATGTTTTTGGGTTTTTGGCAACGAAGACATCTTTCGAACGAATTTCTCTCGTCCTTGGTCCTTCGACAGGCAATGGCAAACGAGCGAGTTTATTTCTGCCATGAAAACCCATCTGCCGTCTGTAGGTGGTGTAAAACTGTAGGCCCCTCTAGTTGTGTGACAGCATTGGAATTATTATGTAAAGATTTAACATTCCTAACAGAATTTAATTATTTGTATGAGGAAATAAATCGCGTTTAATGTAATACAATATGTTCTATGAATCATGTATTATCTCAAAAATTATATTTTAACAAGCATGAAAAGCTTCGAGCTTTGGCGTATTTATTTGTCATCACAGACCAATTTTGATAATTTGATGAATGATTTTATCATCTCGTGACAAACTTAGTGAAGCAGTTATTATAATTATACACAGAATATATGTATGTATGTATGTATAGTATAAAAGAATATACAAAAATTTTAAAATAATGAGAGAAATAGTTGTGGCTAAAATCGCATATTTTTCTAACCAAACTTTTTCGTGTGAATAATTATCTACGAAGAAAGGCGAAAAATCATTTTAATTACAATTAATTATTTTGTTTTGGAGTGCAACTTATTTAATAGGCGCCGTAATAGGCAATTTTCTAACGATGTATGTGCATTCACCCTAACTCCTTATTAACTTCAAAAAGATTTTATTTAAATATGGTTGTAATTTTTGACAAAATTTTAATACATTGTTTTATTATTTTCTTACAGTTCATATTCCAAAGCGCTTCAACATAGCAGTGATGTTGTTCATGGCATGTCTCATGAGTTATATGATGCGTGTGAATCTTAGTATTAATATTATCGCTATGGTCGAACATACGGATCCAAATGCCACCGAACCGCTCCCAAATGTAAGCCAAGCTTTCGATATAAATTAAGGAATTTAAAAACTATAACTTTTTTTTACTTTCTTAGTACGGTCCGCGCTATAACTGGACTCAAACAGACCAAGCCAACTTGCTTGGTGCTTACTTTTATGGTTACATGATTACTTCATTGCCAGCGGGTATGCTGGCGGAGAATTTCGGAGGCAAGCCAGTGGCAGGCTGGAGCTGCTTAGGCGCCGCCGCGTTAACAGCACTGACGCCGCTCGCTGCAGCATGGGACAAATGGGCTGTATTTGCAATACGTTTTATGATTGGTTTCTTGGGTGTAAGTGAAATATTAAGTTCTATTTAAATACTTATTTTAATTGAATTTGTTTACCAATTTTAGGGTGTTATCTATCCCTGCTGTCACAGTAAGTAGATGTCCTTTCCGAAACTGCCCAACTTCTATATCTGCTTGTCTTCAAACCCAGCAAAAATGAATTATGTCATTTATCTAATAAAACTTTCTTTTCATAATCAGATTTGGTCTCAAAATGGTCACCGCCCGATGAGAAAGGAAAATTTGTTGCTGCACTCATGGGTGGCACATTTGGCACTGTGATAACGTGGCCCATTAGTGGCATGCTCATCGAAGGCATGGGCTGGGACTGGTCTTTCTACATGGTGGGTCTCTTTGTTTTAATTGTTACATTGGTTTGGTTCTACATGGTCGCAGATAGTCCAGCACAACATCAGTCTATATCAGTCAAGGAGCGCGAATACATTGAAAAGAGTCTAGGCAATACTATCACCACAAAGAAGGTAGGTGCCAGTTGTTGAGTCCTGCTTTCCTTATCATAATAACTTGCTTTTTCAGAGGTGGCCACCATATAAAAGTCTGCTTGTCTCACTACCCTTCTGGGCGCTTCTGTTCTTACATTATGGTAGCATGTGGGGCTTGTTCTTCCTAATTACCGCTACACCAAAGTTTCTCAGTGAAGTACGTATTTTCCATTGGCAATGTGACAGTACCTATAACTCATTGCCGTAAAAATGATAATCCAAAACTCACATACATATCTTATTAAAGGTGCTGGGTTTCAACTTGTCCTCTGCCGGATTTCTCTCTAGTTTGCCGCATTTGGCTCGCTTGCTGTGCGCCTTTGGCTTTGGTGCCATCGCCGATCTCATCCGCCGCAAAAGTTGGTTGTCTGTCACGGCAATGCGCAAAGTTTTTTGCTTATCTTGTAAGTCGAAACTACAGACAGAAGTTGATTTGTAAACTTACCAATGAAATATGTTCCCGTTTGCTGGTAGATCGTTTCCACTTGTGTGCAAGAAAAACTAATTGTTCTTCATGTTTTGCCCAACGTTTCGCTAATTATTTTAGCATCTTGAAGGGTAAATATGAGGCTTAAATTTAATCAACTCTTAACAAAAAATTATTACAAATCATGGTTACCATCCCTCTGTTATTCTCGTCATACTGAGATCAACGAGAATAATACAGAGGTATGTAACAAAGATTGGCAATTTTTCATTGTTTTTGATATTTTACTGTTAAATGTTAATTAAATCTAATCCACATATTCGCCCCTGAAGATTGCAAGGTGATATTCGAAACGTCCGGAAATTCTGCAGAAAAAGTGGTTTCTCTTGCATACAAACGATATACAATTCGATCAATAACTCACTAAAAATATATTCCATCTACTCCATTTTACTTCCATTTCAGCGCATGTTTTGCCGGGTATAATGCTTATTATATTGGCATATTTCGGTCGAGATCCATACTTTTGTGTCGCAATCATGACGATCTCACTGGGTTTCAATGGTGCGGCCACGTCTTCTAACTTGCAAAATTCACAGGATCTAGCGCCAAACTATGCGGGCACACTTTACGGTATCATAAATTGCGTTGGCACTACGCCTGGCATTTTCTCACCAATGATTGTGGCTGCCTTTACTAAAGAAAGCGTAAGTGCAGTGAATAAGTGTTAAGGACTTTGTGAAATTAATTTTGTTATTTGGTTTTAGAACACCATCGATCAATGGCACTACGTCTTCCTGATAGGTGCTGCAGCCTACATAATACCTGCGGTGATATTTTGGTTGTTTGGATCTGGTGAAATACAGAAATGGAATGAAATTGATAAGAAATCGCCAAAGAGTGATACTATTAACACAAAATTGTAAAGAAAGTGATAACCTATCGGATATTCTGGTATTAAGTATTGTAAGTTTATTTATAGCGTAAGTTGTAAAAATTCATGTCAGTTGAACATTTTTAAAATGTAGGTACATAAATATATAATTATTAAGCCCATTTGTAGGGCTATAGCTGCGTATATAACTACATCTATATATAGTATATGCTGAAGTGATACACATATGNATAAATATATAATTATTAAGCCCATTTGTAGGGCTATAGCTGCGTATATACATCTATATATAGTATATGCTGAAGTGATACACATAGATACATGTAAATATGTACATACATATCGTTAGCTTAGAGTGAAAAGTTGCTAAGTCCATTTTTATAGGAGGGGATAAATTTCCTATAGCCATTTTCTTCAAGTATTTCCCCAAACTTTGAATACAATATTTTGCGTGTTTAAGGCAAAGCAAAAGTCCAAACGAATAAGAAGGATTCCATCTTTATTAAAAGATTTCTTATTTTGACTTTAACGGATTTTCGGTGCCTCTTTTGGGCTTAGCAAATTTTCCTTTCATGGAATATACTTAAACAAGAAAAAATAAAGCAAGTACCTTTATATTTTTCGAAACGATGCATTCTTAATTCCTCTAGCTTCCTATATCAAAATATGAGTTTTCATAAAAAGTGGGCTTAGCAACTTTTCACTCTACGCTAGCGATACATACATATACATACATAAAATCTACATATCGCACACAATCTTCAAAAGTGACACAACTCAAAATTTCACGTTCGTCAGAAAATGCGAAAAACTATTTCGTAGCACATGGTAATCATATGGGCAAGGGGACATTACCTTAGGGTTTTTCAACAAATTATAGCAAACATTTTCTCCAGCTTTTGCTCAAAGGTAAATAAAAGCTCTGTGTAAATTTTTAGTGCATTATTTCAACAATGCCAAATTTTGAGTGGAGTCACTTTTGAAGACCGTGTACGATATGTGCTCGTGCTGTGAGCTAAATAAATACTACATTTAGAACTAAACTGAAAAAATTTTTTCCTTAATCAAACACTTACTTCGCCTTCAAAACAAATGTTAGTCAAGCAGAAACCTATTTTTGTGTGGCTCAGAAATCCTGCGTAGATCGCTTTCGCTTCTGATTTGGCACTGCAACCATTTGTCGGCTTAGATCACGACTAAACCACTTCGTCGACTGTGTCTCTGCATTGCAAAGTTCCGTCGGTTATTCACATCTGGTGTAGGCAGATATATCTGCACTTGACCCTTCCATAAATTCGGAAGCGTCATTATGACTTTAAAGCTCGTAAAATATTACTTCCAGCGTCCTTCACTCGATCTGAGACATACATAAATATTGCATAAAATAGCTCTTTCAAAAGCCCCAAAGTCTTCTTATCCTCATAATTAATGTTTTACGTCGTATAAAAGGACGGGAATGATGGTAATAGAGATTGTTAGTCAAGAGAAGAATCTCCTTTTCAATTGCCAAAAGTAACACCCGTTAGCAAAGTTATTCTTCTACCGATCCTGGGTATTTAAAGTCCTCTTTTGGTTCTTGTTGTTTTGACCCCGTGGGTGTACCTATGATGTATTCTGGAATGAGTTTCCGTCATTTAAATGTAGAATACGTGATATTCAGGGCTATCACGGAATCCATCGTAGAAAATCTACGAATTTAAATGCCCGCTACGAATACGAAAAAATTGCTATCACTGAATCCGAGTGAACTCGAAAATATCGTTGCCAGCTTCGAATGCTGATTCGAAATCAGTTAGTGCAAAGGAAACAACAGACATTTATGTATGTCATTTTGCTCACGCTGCTCCATCAGGCGCAATGGCCGAGTTTGCAAAGCACTAGACTGCCAATTGAGAGAGCCGAGTTCGAGTCCGAGTCGTGGGGCAGCGGAGATTTTTTTTCTTTTTTTATTTAGTTTTTGTTTATTTTTTTAATAAATATTTTTTTTAAGTTTATTTTTAGTAGATTTTATTATTTTAAATAGAAAAAATTTTTTTTTTTAAATTAATTTTTATGATATTAAAGTAATTAGGTTTATTTCCTAATAAATTGTTGCTAAACTATTATTTCCTCGATTCATGCAAAATATTAATTCATTAACTAGCGCGTGTGTACATACCTATGTATGTATGTATAGCATTGGTATTTTACGTGTACGTTTACACAAATATATGGAATTATATCAAACTATAACAAATTTGGAGTATAATAAATATTTAATATTAAAAATAATACAGCTTTCGTCCACTATTTTTAAGATTGAATGATTTTAAATTTTGTTCCGACAGCATAATCTCGTCGAAGAGTATCTGTACGAATCTTCATTACGAACGGATTCAATGAAGGCTCTCTACGAATTTCGAATTTACGTTCGTAGCCATTCGGATTCTGTGATAGCACTTTCGTAGATTTCACGAAAATTTAAGCTACGATGGGTTCTGTGATAGCCCTGATTATTAAGATCACATTTAAGTTAAAAACGGTACATGAAATATTCGTTTTGATTGTATTGGATTGAATTTAATAAATCAATATGAATAGCAATAGAAAAGCAGATCCACAATAACTTCAATCATATGTACCATGAGCTTATAAATTGATATATGCCACGACGTGTATCTCTACTTCGATTCATTTTTATTTCTTTTCATACTGCAGAAATTTGTACTACTTTTTATATTAGCCAAGGAACCCGCGTTCGTGCTCGTCTTCGCTTTTGTATATATTTAACTATTGTATATATTTAGCTAAGACTTCTGAAACAGCTGGAACCCTCCTAAATATAGTTAAGATATAAACAAATTTCTTGCGTCTGATATTGTGATACCTACATATTTCATGTGCCTGATGAATTAAGTTAAACTTTATTTTTTTAATACGTGTCAACGCTCCTAAATACAGTTCAGAAATAAAGCTTTTTAAACCCATTTCATTTGATACCCATACTTTTAATAATTCCTTTAACTTATTAGATAGTTTAAGCTTGCCTTTTTGAACAGGTGGCAACCCTCTTAAATATTATTAATATTCAAACTAAGATATCTTACTACCTTCGTTTCACGTCATGCTTTAATATTTCATTTAACTTATGTATTCTATAAATAAATTCTAGTTTTAAAACAGGTGGCAACCCAATTCAAAATATTTTAAAACCAAAACCTTGTTAAAGCTTTTTCGACTGACACACATGTTGCAATACATATTTTAATTTTTTACCTAATTCCCTTAATTCAAGTTGAATTTAATTTCTAAAATATATGGCAACCCTCTTAAATAAAGTTAAGAAAAAAAAGATTTTTAACCAATGCCAATTTATACCCATACTTTAATAATTCATTTGACTTATTAAACAATTTTAGTTTAACTTTTAACACAGGTGGAAACTTTAGTGTTATAAATGCTGAAACTTAATTTTTCTTAACACACCTTTGTTTGACGCAAATATTTCAATATTTCATATAATTTAATTTAATTCGACTATTCAAACAGATGGCAATGCTATTCAAATTATTATCAAACCAAAACCTCGCTAAACCTTTCTCGTCTGACACTCGTATTGTGATACATATTTAAATTATATAATACTCTTAATTCAAATTGAATTTTATAATAAAATCAGGTGGTAATACTTCTACATGCAGTTTGGAAATAAAGTTTCTTCAAAGCAATTTTGATTTATATTCATATTCTGACATCCATATCAGGATATACGTTTCAATTCCTTCCTTCATTTAAGCCGAACTTGCTCTTAGAACAAGTGGCAACCCTCCTACAAACAATTAAGAAATAAAGATTTTTCAAAACCATTTCGATCGATACTCATGCTGTAATAAGTGATTTAACTTAAAAATAATTTGAATTTCATTTTTTTATCAGGTGGCAACTCTTTTTGAAAATATGAGAAGTGATTGCACATCCACAGTCCAAGCCTTTTAATTTGATACCTCATTTTGTAAAATCGAACGAACGGTACAGATCTGATATGATGAAAAAGTTTTCGGGTATTATGCATTCTGATGTACATAAATACATATGTACATTAGACTGCATCACCAAAAAAAGTTGCGGTTTTTCCGCCGGGGTTACAAAATGTATTATATTTTAAGACGTCCACCAAAATATTTCGGAAATATATTAAGATTTAAGCGAGCTGGACCGTTTTGAAAATACCTCCAAAAGTGGAGTTTTTTTATGAATAAAAATAGTTTCTTAAAGAACTTTTTGAAAAAAGTGCCCTTAGATGACAAAAAAAATTAGGCTTAAAAATTCTGCTTAAAATATTTAAAAATCTTTTCAANGTCCACCAAAATATTTCGGAAATATATTAAGATTTAAGCGAGCTGGACCGTTTTGAAAATACCTCCAAAAGTGGAGTTTTTTTATGAATAAAAATAGTTTCTTAAAGAACTTTTTGAAAAAAGTGCCCTTAGATGACAAAAAAAATTAGGCTTAAAAATTCTGCTTAAAATATTTAAAAATCTTTTCAACGCAATCGTAATGAGATTTTTGATGCTGTTTTTTTACTTTTTTCAAAGACTGACTTACGAAAAACTTAAATAACTGGGCCAAAACTATTGTGATTTAGACTTNTACTTTTTTCAAAGATTGACTTACGAAAAACTTAAATAACTGGGCCAAAACTATTGTGATTTAGACTGATCTCGTTAGAAAGGTATTTTCCCACTATTTTTATTTATGTGCAAAAAAGTCATTCGTGTCCCAATATTTTGTTTTCAAATACCAACACATCTTAATTCAACTTTGAATGATATTCGTTCATCCTACTTTCCCTTTCATCCTTTGAATGAGTTTATCAGCAAAGAAATAAAAAGGGTGAGAAAATACCTTTCCAATGATATCTTACAAGTCTAAATCGGGAGAGTTTAGGCTCAGTTAGTTATTCAAGTTTTTCTTATACCAATCTTTGAAAAAAGTTAAAAACAGCATCAAAAATCTCATTATTACGATTCTGTTCTGTTCGTGTCTCTGCACCAACTTATTGTTACCCGATCACTGCTCGTGTTTTAACGAAATGTGATTGAAGTTGAGCATTTGAAAGCACATTCGCATGTCTGGCTGTAGCTGAACGTGTAGAGATGCGGGCTGTTATTTGTTAGCTCCCAGCATGTTCCCGTTCGAATGCCGTCGGAGGCAACATGTAATTTTTTATTTTTGCTTTTGGTTTTTATTAATTTGCGAAAAAGCATCTGTGAAGTGAAGAACAAAAGCGTGTACAAACGAAAAAATATAACAACAATGCGATTGCTTATATTTTAAAGTAGTTTTGTGCTACTCTGATGTAATGCAAAGATGGAGTATACGGTCCTGCCGTGGGACATCGCAATGTTAATTGGACCATATTTTTTATATGAATTGTGGTTAATTTTGGGTACTCCTTGGTCCTTAGAGAGTACTCTTCACATGCATGCATGGAGTAGTCGCGATTTTTGCAGGGAAAGGAAAAACAGGCACACATTAACTGCAATTAACATATGTACATATGTATGTATGTATATACACGTAAGCTGCGATTAGGTCACAGTATATTTTGCTTAGCTGCACATCCTTCTTTGCAAGAAAAACTTGTGCACTTAACCGAAAAAGCACTTAAGCGAATTTTCTTTACTACTTCAATGAGGAAGGTATCCGAATCCCTATGAAACCAAATAGTGGCGGAGCACTTACCACGTAGAAATTACTGCAAGCGAAATTTTTACCGAATGGTATCTAATTATCTATATATGTAACTACAAAAATTGATAGCCATTTTCGTTGTTCTGCGAGATGAACAAAATAAATAAAAAGTTGTAAAATTAGGTAATTGTAGGGCCAGTGCAGGTAACGTAATACTTTCTTTGATATTGATACTAGTCGCAGGGTTGCCACTGACGACCTTTATATAACATATGTATTTAGTAACATCGAAATATTCTTTAACAAATGTGATATAGAAACTAAAACAAATGTTAATTTTCTGCAAACTCATCTACAGTCGCGAAAATATAAATAGGGAAGAAACATATTAGCATTATTTGGCCATTTCCCGTTCCTTTATTTAATGTTTGTTATTTTTTATGAAAGTGTAGTTCGTTATCTATCAAAAACCATGTAAGTCAAAATTTAAAACTTTGTAAAAAAATTAGGAAAATTCGACAAAGCTCCATCAAAATTTTGACCTTTTTAGTTATATTCTCAGTTTGCACCCCATTCTATTTTAGTATAATAAAGTGTAACTTTGAAGTAGCTAGGACTTACCGTTGTTTTGTAGCAATTTTTTTGTGGAAGGCGTTGCTCATTTTCTCCATACGAAAAAATTGTCCAACATACATTGTATGGAACAAAATGCATCAACAAATAATTGCCAAAAATCAACGGTAAGTCTTAGCTACTTTAAACTTGAAGACTATCCACTATTAATAACTGGGCTCGGCTGCAGTAAAACAAACGTTTGAGTCTCTTGCAGTTCTTCTGAACTACAAGTCTGCATTGTTGGTGTTGCATGAATATATTTAAAACTAGAATGTGACATGGTCTGAGATAAGTCAATATTTGAGATGGTCAATACTTGACAACGCTACAATCTTTGAAGTTATATCCTGAATTTTACACACTTCAATTGAGTTGTGGTACTTCAGCTCTCGTGTGCAATAGATATTAAAAAAAGGAAGACGGCAGGGGATTATCAAACAAATTTTGTAAGCCTTGAACACGAACACCATATACAACTTCTTCAGCAGTGTGGACAGAATGCACTTTGAAAATTCTCTTGCCAACTAGATAAAAATTATCAGGTGCTCTTTCCGTTAAGTAGAAGTTCTTATTTTTTATATATTTTTTCTTGACACTGTTTTTAATGCTTGCTCGGTTGAGATTTATGCTTTGCTCCACAATTCTGTTGTATAACTGAGAAGTTACGTTATTCTTTTTTTTTACAAGTGATTTTATTTTTCCAAGTTTATTCTCAAATTTAAAAGCGCTGATTGTCTCAAGTGAACCAAACTCTGATGAATCAGCCGCCAGATGCGTTAAGCAATGAAAATTGTAGGTTAATAAATTTTCACTATATAAACTCTGAACACGCTTCACAAACTCTTTATCACTTCCCTGTCGAAAGTCGCAATCTGCTCGATTTCTATTACTTTGATAAGGAAATATTAATCTAAAATCTTTTCTTGCACCTTTTTGAATACACTTTGTGCAAGAGCTATAGCCAGTATGTCCTTTAATACCTAGTAGCATCGCTCTGTCTGGAGCATCACAAATAAATGCTCGGAAAGCTACATTATAAGATTTGCCTTCGTAAACAAAGGTATTTTGTAATAACGCGTTGAGTTCTTCCACAAATTGGCTCAAATATTTATCAACATTTATTGGATGAGACTTGCCACAAAATATACCAACGACAAATACCTCTTCTGTACCAGTTACATTGACCAAAATTGGCCACACGCTTCTCTGTGAGCTTTTTGAAATCGGAAGACCGTCAATGTTAAAGTTTAATTCCAACATCAATAATTCCGGCTTATGTATTCGCATGAAATCTGTTAGGCTATCTTTTAGTCCATAGTGAATAGGGTTGCCAGATTCTGAAACGGAGAAAGGAGTACATCTCTATTTTCGATAGAAAAAAAGCAGTACAGAACTTAAAAAAGTTGTACAATTTTTGTTTTAATTTTTTTGTGCAATTTATTGTTACAAATTACCATTATTTAGGTACAAACAAACACGGATATCATAGAAATCTTTTTAAAATCAACAATAAATGGTAAAAATAAATAACTAAATTCTACAAAAGAATTCCAGGCTATTCCTAAATGTATGTCAATTTTTTTATTTTATAATTTAAAAATTTTCAGATTTTTATACCCGAGCGCCCTGCATCTACCTCCCCACGACCATGCTTACACCTTTTCACTATCACACTTTATTTATTTATTAATAGTAAAAACAATAATAAAATTATCATTCTACTTAAAAGCTATAGCTACCAGGGCTTTCCGCTTTTTTACTTGTAGATACTTATTAAATACAATGAAGTGAGTTAAATAACGTTATAATTGCCTATAAGTAGTTACTATATTCTATTGAACAATCCAATTTGTTTGAGGAAGTCGTTAATGTGTTTGATATTTTCAGTGGGTGAGATATAAGAGAGCAGAAAGGGTTGGAAGTGTTGAAAATCTTTTTCCGATGAAAAGCGATGGTTGGGCAGTTAATCAATATATGTTCCACAGTTAAAGTCTGGTTTTGACAAAAATTACAAGTGGGTCTAGGGCTTTTGTTTAATAGGTACTCGTGTGTAATTTGCGTATGACCAATACGAATCTCACGAAGTTAGTGATCTCACAGGGGTTGCATGAGACTGGATATTCTGGTTTTATCCCTTTTGGGTTTATTTTTGTATAGTGATGTGAAATATTTTTCCAACTATCCTCGGAGCTTAGTTTTGTATACGAAATAATTTTTGAAAAAATATCCTTTTTACTGGTGTATGGAAAAGTTATTAACGGTTGGCTCGCAGCTAGTTTTGCTCGTTTGTCTGCATTTTCATTTCCAGTTAGCCCCACATGTGCGGGTATCCACATCTATCACACTTAACTATACTTACTAAGTAGTGTTTGCCACAATATGAATGGCAAAGTACAGGGCGTAAAATAATAATTGTCGCAAAGGTTTTTCGAAAAATAAAAGAGTCCTTTAAAGATTTTGCGAAAAAAGTATTTTTTGCTATCTTCATAAATAGTTTACTTTAATTTATATTAATTAGTTTTAAAACTTTAATCCTTATTTCCATTTGCCATCTTTGGGAGATAAGTACATGCTTTTTTCAGGTGTATTTTTTCTTAGATTTTGTATAAAAAAACAGAAAACTGTATAGGTATAGGGTTGGTCGAATGAATGGCCTCCTAGTCACCAGTTCCGAGTCTTTTCGATTGCTGAGTATGAGGCCTTATGTTGGACAAAAGACGGAGTATAAAGGAGCGAAATGGAGGAAATTATTGTATGGTCACAGAAGATATCGTCACTACACGCGAATAAAGGCGCGCTAGTGTTTTGACGGCGAAAAAAGGCGCGTAAAAAAATTTTGAGAAAAAAGATGCTTATGAAAAACGTCGGCGAAGTATGTTAAGAGTCTTTGATGCTGAAGTTTTTTATGCGTCTTTTTTCGCCGTCATTTTTTGAGCTCGACGAAGACTTGCGTGCCGCTTGAGCTTTTCTCTCGAAGTGTTTACAGCTGGTAAACACAAATGAAGGTTAAAATTTAAAAACTTATTAATAAAATTTAAGTAAAATCTGGATAATTAACAATAAACTACTTTTTTCGCAAAATCTATAAAGTTCCCTTTTATTTTTCAATAAAACCTGTGCTACAGTTATTATTTTATGCCCTGTATATGATAAAATATTAATAGCTGGAAAAAGGAGTACAAAAGAAGTACAAAACTAAGAAAGGAGTACATTTCCAGATATTTTTTTTTTGGGAGTACAAGGGAGTACATTACAATAAAAAGGACTACGTTTACTCCCAAAAGCAGTACGTCTAGCATTTTTACTGTTGGAGGATCTTTCGGTGTGCATTACAATGTCCTAACATCCAAAGGTAAATGCTCAATTTTTCGCCGCAACATTGTAAGCAACTCGTTCCCTGCAGCATGACATATATTGTACTTAACAAGCCAAGCGGCTAATTCTTCATTGAACGTAGGCAAATCATTTTCGTCGGATAAGGAGAACCCATAATTTGAAGGCTCCAATGTTCCACCGATTGGCAAAGCGGGTCCTGGATCATATTGAACGTTGTGCTCAATTTGTTCTCCCCCTTTATCACTTTAGATGAGGACCCCTAATACCATGTCCCTACCAATGAACGTCAATCTATAAGAAGAGACAACACGTTATAATTGTAGCGAGTGTGAACATCAGGAGAGTGCCTTCTCTTTTGCTCGAATACGTTTTTAGACTGGATGAAAAGAGACGTGACGCTCCTGATGTTCACACTCGCTACAATTATAACAAGTTGTCTCTTCTTATAGATTTACGTTCCTTGTCCTCACCAAAAAGTTTAGCTAAAATTAGTCAAGAACGTAAACCCGAGTCACCTGACACGATCTGTATTACCAAAGAGCCATGTAAATAAAAACTCAACACCGCAGAAATCTACGGAATTTTGATTTTTCCGTAAGTTTATGAAAAGGCATTGATGAGTGGCAACACTGTAGTAAGCATCACTGAGGGCTCCAGTAATCGACAAAATTCTGCGTATACAGACTGCGTTTAAGTATACGTTCTGCGTTCTTGACTAATTTCAGTTTAACCATCTCAAATCGAACTTACTAAGGGCCGGTTACTCAATGTCTGGTTAGCACTAATCGGCGGTTAAACATCGTTATCGACGACTTCGACTCCATGCATATAACAGGGAGTCGGTAACGTCGATAACTATGTTTAACCGGAGATTAGTGTTAACCAGACATTGAGTAACCGGCCCTTAGGGTTTACACCGGACAATATCAAGGCGAATTTATACAAGGTGGTGTTGATGGCGAATTTAGATTTTCGCCGAGGTACGTCTTAATATCAAAATGATGTGTTTGTTGTAAAATGAATTCGCCTTGTTTACAACAAACACATCATTTTGACATTTAGTAGTACCGCGGCGAAAACTTAATTCGCCATCAACACCACCTTGTATAAATTCGCCTTGGGACAATACTGTCAAGACAAAATATGTCAAAATGATATGTTTGTTGTAAACACGGCGAATTCATATTAGGAGCGTTCCTTATCTCCCAGAACAATGCGAATTTATACAAGGTGGTGTTGATGGCGAATTTAGATTTTTGCCGAGGTACGTCTCAATGTCAAAATGATGTGTTTGTTGTAAAATGAATTCGCCTTGTTTACAACAAACACATCATTCATGACACTCAGTAGTACCGCGGCGAAAATTTAATTCGCCATTAACACCACCTTGTATAAATTCGCCACGTCCCAGAAATAGTCAGAAAAAGTCCGAATTAATTAGATTTAGTCCAAAAAGCGTTCCTTAACTCGGAAATGACAGCAAAAATGAGAGAGCAACACTCGGTGAGAGTGACTCTCATCAGTCCGAAGTAGTCAGAAGAATTTTTTCTGGCAAAATCCTGAAAAGTGTCAAACTCAACTGAGTTTAAATTAACGGAAATTAAAGATTCGCAAAAAGTGAGAATAATCTAAAAAGTAAAAAAGTGAATTGAAATTGGAAGGAGGCAAAAAATAATTGATATAGTAAGTGTTTATTGTGCTTGTGTGAAGGTGATTTGTACATACATTTACATCCTTATTTGACGTTAGCTTTGTTGTTGCCATTCTTTGGACTAAAAATTTGGTTTTTTTGCGTTCCTTTACTTTTCCTGTTATTCTCTTTTAGTGAGCGCATTTTGCTTAAGCTCTGGAATTTGACACTTTTCAGATTTTAGTCCAAAAAGATAAGGAATGAACCTATTACAACAAAAACATCATTTTGACATAATTGTCTTGACAATATTGTCCGGTTTAAACCCTAACTTAACCAAATCACTAACTATTGCTGTCCACACTGCGGTTTGAAGCAAGAATGATAGAATACAAGATTGTGCCGTCCTGGGCGTTGACATTTGTGTACCACAAGTAAACAAAGAATGGAGCGAAAAGAAGAACGAGTTGAAACTGCCAAAGTAGTTCACTTTACAGCGAAAAAAAATTGCATTTTTCACCTAATCTATTAGAGAACAGTGAACATTTTAGTGCACTCCATTGCTTTGCAATTAAGGCTGCTGCAGAAAACTGCAGCAGCATCTCTGCGGGATCGATTAGTTAACTTGCTAACGGAGGCTGCGTGGAGCAGAAACAAAATCATTGTGAGAAAATGCTGTTAATATAATAATACCACAACTGTAAAAATCGGCAAAACCAAAGTAGTGGTACCACTGACGGCGCCACCATTGTTCGCTANGCTAACGGAGGCTGCGTGGAGCAGAAACAAAATCATTGTGAGAAAATGCTTTTAATATAATAATACCACAACTGTCAAAATCGGCAAAACCAAAGTAGCGGTACCACTGACGGCGCCACCATTGTTCGCTGCACCGTGGCTTGTATTCCTAAGTAGCTGGCAATTCTGAACGTACCGAATCATGATTGAATCATGGTACCGAATACCAAAACTCGGTTCTTTGCAGAGCTGTTTTTCTTTTGCATTTTGCTTTACGTTTGTTTCTCCTTCTTGCTGTTCTTTCTGCCTGACGAAAACAGCTGGACCGAATCAAAGTACATAAATAGTAAATTAACAGATTTTGTACAATAAAGTGTAAATTTTTCCATCTGAAATGTCGGAAATTGAAGCAGTCCAAATTGTTGCTGATTCTTTAAAGGAGCAGGTGAGAAAGTCCATAAAATATAAATTGTGTTATCTTGGAAATATTGCATTGTAGTTTGAAGACGGTTGAAAACGGATAATATATAAGGGATAAACATTATTTTATTATGTATTTAAAAGTTCATTTTAAAGTCATTTTATCAGCAATAAAATTCTCTGATCAAAGTGCATCTTAACAACCTCTTATGCATACATATGGATACATATTCATATACTACGTTCATACATATCGTGACCTGAAATGCAAAAGGACGTAACAAACATCATCATTGAAATGCAAAAAGTCGTAACTTATAAAAAATTCAAAATTCACTTTTTGATTTTTGATGAAACAAAATTATTAGTCACGACGATTTTCCATTTCAGTGGCGATGTTGTTACGTTATTTTGCATTTTAGGCGACGATATGTAGGTAAAGTATAAATAATCGAATTTTTATAAGATTTACGTAGTTCAACGTCTTGCAAATTCTATGATCCCTAAATTTAATAATATGGCTAACTTGCAAGAATTGGAACTATCCCTGGTCTTCGAAATACACGCAAAGTATCGTGACATCTTACAAATAGTGAAATCTATTGTAGCGGCTACAACAACCCCGCCGGATCGGCTAGCCCTCAGTCGTTGTCATCAAGGTCAACTAACGGGAGACTCAATAAGCGTGCTCCCCCTATAGAATCTGTTCATTGAGGCAGAGGCGCACTATGGGACTACAGCGGCCAAAAGTAGTAAAAACAGATAAGCGAATTCTGAAAAAAATAATTACGCAGATACATAGCAAAATATCCAGCTAACCCAAACCAAAAAGAATTTTGGATGAAAGTGCATATTTGCAATCATGATACGAGCTTAAAGTAGGAGCAATGCGAAAAATAAATTTGTAAGAAAAGATTTTCATTTTGTCGCAAGTAATTTGAATTAATTTTTTCACTTGTGCGGATAAATAAAAAGCCAATCTGATTGATGAGTAGTTTTTGTATCGGTTCAGTATATTGTTATTTAAAAAAAAAGCACTCTGTTTTTTTATAAGTGTTTGAATCTCAGATAGTTACGTAGTTCTTATCTAATTAAAGTTCAGACCCATAGCTATTCAATTATTTGAGCATCGAGTCTCTTTATAGCCAGACTTTGAACATTTCTGCTGGAAATCCCTATTGAAGGAGTTTACTGTTTGACTTTAAATAGCAAAGGGACAGGTTTACCACAGAAGTTTTTAGCCAAAGATCCAATGTATATCCCTAAACAAGTTTTGCCCGACAAGTAAACAAACTCACTGTTTTTAAAATTTTTGCTAAAAATAAATTCCCTAAAAGCCCCTTTTGAAATTATTGAAACGAATAACATCAAAACCAAATCACGAAAACACTTTCGTCTTTTGTGTCTAGTAGTTTGTTTTTTAAGATTGGTCCAAAAAAATCTTAATGAAGAAAGAAATGCAGGTATTTAAAGCACAGAAAAAAAAATATATATTGTTAAAAGGACTATGTGCTCTTTGACGTAAGTCAAAGGTCAAGTAGAAGTTGGAACTTGTATGACTGTCCGTTGATAGCTCGGTTATATAGCTTAAGAAATAATATGTTTAGAGACATTTGTACCAGAGATTGGCAAACGACGCTGATTTTGTGACTTTAAGCCTGCTCACATTAAAAACGGGGGATGAACGAACACCAGTGCATAGCGTACAGTGCTTGCAAATACAGCCACCGCAAGGGAACGATACTTATAACAGCTCATACTGATATTGACTTCGGCAAACCAGTATTCCGATGAAACGTGCACGAAACCAGCAACCGCCGTATTTGATCGACTGCCCTACGACAGTCGGGTTTATTAAACAACCTCTGTACCCGTCAACCTACCGACAGGCCCTGAACGGCATTCACAGAGAATCAGTCTCGAGTAATGTAGACTCTCGCTTTGTGAATGCCGTTCTTGGCACACAAACGCCGGACGGGACAGAACTTTGTCTGCCTCGGGAGACCGGCACTACAATAGCCCAACTTCGCTCTGGCTATTGCAGCAGGCTCAACAGCTACCTGAGCAGAATCTATGAGGATGTGCCCAACCAATGCCCGGCATGTGGAGAGTCGCCACATGACTCCCAGCACCTCTTCACATGCCCTGAGAACCCCACTCAGCTGACGCCCCTGTCCCTCTGGACATACCCTGTGGAAGTCGCACACTTCCTAGCTGAAATGGACGACAACGTTGACGGATGAAACAACCCGAGCGGGGCTTAGTAGCCGCTACAACAACAACGACAACGCAAGTGGCTACTTTAGTAATTCCCGGTAGTGCAGAGAGAGCCGATGGTGACTATAGCCTAGGACATTGCTTTGTAAAAGTAATCGCTGAAATACACTGCAAGTCGGTCGGTAATTGACGGAGTTTACCAGGTAGCTATCGATTCTGTAGTCTAGTCGCTCCCCAGTACTGCAATGCTATACTTACAGAACATTTCATGTATTAATTTTCAAACAAACATATTGGCTGCGTTTCTTTATACATTCCGGATAAACCCATTTCACAACCAGAATAAACAGAATGCCATTGAAATATACGTTTACATTTCATCAGGAACGTTCTAAAGAATAAGTAAACAAAAAGGTTTATTCCAAACGTTCAGAATGAATAAATAAATGCAGCCATTGTCAATGGCTGGTTCACTGTACACTGTGCTTAGACCGTTTTGTCATTTGAGGGGATTTAAAAAATCTTTAAGATGCTATTTTGATTTTTAAAAAACCATTTTTGGAGGTATTTTCGAATCGGTCCACCTCACGTAAATCTTAATATATTTCCGAAATATTTTGGTGGAAGTCTTACAATTCCTTATAGATTTTATAATTCCAATGGAAATACAGTACCGGTTTTGTATGGGGAGGGATGCAGTCTAATGTTAATTCTTTTTGCATGGGAAATTTATACCTTTAATGTACATACATTAAACATTGAATAAACAAAGGAAATGTGACCATAATTTAAGCAAAATAAGGCGTTTCTATTGTACATACTTAAATCTAATATTGCACAGTCTTAAAGTGATAGATTTTCAGCAGACGTTTGGGATTTTTTAGTTGAATACTTTTTCACAAAATTAGAGCACCAAAATTCAGAATGGTGTTGCTGCACATTGAACATTAAACATGAAATAATATTTGAACCTTAAATAAACATAAGCATTAACATTAAATAAACAAAGGAAATGTAGCCAAAAATTTGTCAAAATAAGGCGTTTATATCATTTCTGCCACTAGCGTACCTTTCAGCAAAAGCTGGAGCAAATTTTTGTTATAATTCGTTAAAAAACCTTAGTAAAGTCTCCCATGCCCATATGATTATCACGTGCTAGTTTTTTTGACAAACGAGT
This sequence comes from Rhagoletis zephyria, assembly GCF_001687245.7. Lineage (NCBI taxonomy): Eukaryota > Metazoa > Arthropoda > Insecta > Diptera > Tephritidae > Rhagoletis > Rhagoletis zephyria. The sequence goes on along the minus strand of NW_016159837.1, from coordinate 44,316 downwards.
AATTTTGTGCCCCTTTTGAAGACGGTGTGCGATATGTGCATATTTAAATCTAATATCTTAATATTATACATTTCCAGCCGATGTGTTTTTAGATTTTTTGGTGATGGACAGACTATCAAAAATTTTTTATTGTTAAAAAATTGCAAAAATTTTTGAAATTGAGTCAATAATAAAAAAATTGAGTCAATAATAAAAAAATTTAGTCAATAATAAAAAAAATCACAATTTATGGGGTTTTCGCTGGTTCTTTGGCAAAATTATAATGAATTTTTTTTTTGATATATATTGGAGTATAGTTTAAACTGCACTGCAAAGAATCCACCATAAAAATATTAAATCTCGCTAACGGACATGCACTCCATCATTGTTTGTAAATTAACACATTGACTCAATTTTGCACCCATATAAATTATAAGAGACTAGCCAATGCCCGCTTGCTTCGCGGCGCCTAATCAGATTCTTTACGTTGGCCAATACAAAAATAGCGTTTGAAAGCAAAAGCGGTCTGTAAAGTAAACATCTTTAGTTTAAATTGAAACGACTAAAGAGCAGAATCCTCCTCACATTCCCACGACAGCCGGTTCTACGTACCGGAATGACTCGGGTTTTACTCGACCAAGGGCTGTTGTTTCGGCAATCTAACCCCGTTTAGGTTGGCGAAGTATCTCAGAAGTTGGTCGTCCATAGGGCTACATTTGCTACGTATTCTGCTGCTCAGGGCTGGCATTGAGTCAAGCCCAGGGCCAGAAACCTACACCTACTGTGTATGCCAGAGACGACTACACCACAACTCCACCTCAGTCAACTGCAATGCTTGCGAGGAGTGCAGTCACCTCAGAGTCTGCTTAGGATTACGGACACATCGGCAGGGGACCACATCGTTTGTGGCCCCCTGCTGCTCAAACAGAGCAGCCTCCACGGCTAACCCCAGTCCACCTGAGCTGCTCAATACAGACACCACAGCACCACAACATAACATAACAATAGACCACACCACAACTGCGACAGACCACATAACAGACACAACCGCACCACCACTCACACGCCGCCGCTAACAACTCCACTAGTTCCTCCTACAATCTGCACGGTATGTCAGACCAGGATATTCCGTAATGTGACATCAGTCAAGTGCAACTCCGGCCTTGGCTGGTGCCCCTTTAGGGCATGTTTAGGTCTGCGCACCACGCGAGATTGGACGAGGAACTTCGAGGACCCGTGTTGCGTTGCCCGGTCGCAAACCCCAACTGCGACGCCACCCACTACCACCACAGGGCGGCAACCTTCACAGCAGCGCAGACAGCCAATGGCGGCAAGGCCACACACATCCCTCACACCCCGCATAACTGCACGTCTCCCGAACCACATGAAGCTCCTTCAATTTAACTGTAACGGACTTCAGAGCAAGATCGAGGATATAACTATCTTCATGGGAAGGCATGGTATATTGATAGCTGCGGTCCAAAAGACGAAGTTGCACATTGTTGAATTGTGCCGTTTATTNTGCGCCGGGTACAACGTACACCGTCGAGATCGCGAGCGAGATAATGGTGGTGGCTTAGCGTTCATCACGCACCACACCGTGCAGTATCGTCTTATTGAAACAGACATCGACCGCAGGGATACCACCCTAGAATGTCAGGGCATTTCTATCCGGTCAGCCGATGTTGAGCTCGAAATATTTAATGTGTACATACCCCCTGTCACTTGCTGCCCGGCAGGATATCACCCTGACATAGGTGCGCTCCGTAGAGGTGAAAACCGTATGGTAATAGATGACTTTAATGCGCACCACGATCTTTGGCACTCAAGCCTGTCAAACAGTCGTAGGGGAACAANCCCTGTCACTTGCTGCCCGGCAGGATATCACCCTGACATAGGTGCGCTCCGTAGAGGTGAAAACCGTATGGTAATAGATGACTTTAATGCGCACCACGATCTTTGGCACTCAAGCCTGTCAAACAGTCGTAGGGGAACAAACTTGGCTGATCAGATAGACGATTCGACATTCTGCACAATGAACGACGACGCATCCACCAGGATTATGGGCAACTGCTGCAGCTCGCCAGACATAACAATAGTCAGCGCTGGTCTGATAAACAGCGTATCATGGCGACCTATGCTGACTTTGGCATCAGACCATCTGCACATAGTCATCTCGATCGATAAACCAACCGAGTTTGCTTCCGCGGAACACTGGACCTATATCAACTTATCTAAAGCTGATTGGAAAGGCTTCGCGGAATTTACTGAGAGCACCTTTACTGCGCTCCCCAGACCAACCGACGTCCACCTTGGTGAACGTAAGTTCCGCAGGGTTGTTACTGCTGCTGCAGATCGCTTCGTACCGGCAGGATGCATTACGGAACCACGTCCAAATTTCCCTTCTGAAGCGGCTGTTCTAGCCGATGAGCGTGACAGCCTTCGTCAGGCCGATCCCGGAGATCCTCGTATCAGGGATTTCAACGCGGAGATTCGGCAACTAGTGAACGTACATAAGCGGAAGAAGTGGGAAGAGCATCTGAAGACATGTAACTTCACCTCTGGTGAAATATTTGAGTAGCGTACCTAACGGAGGTCCTCAATTTGTCAATAGCCACTCTCATCATCCCAAACATCTGGAAGCTGGGAAGAGGGGTCCCACTGCTCAAACCGGGGAAACCAGCCAACAAAGGAGATTCTTATCGACCGATAACACTCCTTTCGCCGTTAGCGAAGACAGTAGAGGCCTTGCTGCGCCTGTATTTCACGAACCACCTGACCCCAGCGAAGCATCAGCATGGTTTCTGTAAAGTGCACAGTACAACAACAGTACTTAACGCCATAAACACTCAAATAACACGTGTCCTTAACCGCAACCGTCCCTGTGAGAGAACTATTCTATTAGCATTGGACCTGTCAAAGGCGTTTGAAACCGTCCGCCACTCCACGCTACTAGAAGATATAGAGGCTTCCTCTCTCCCACAGAGGCTCAAACGGTGGTCGGCGAATTATCTGAGTGGTCGACACTCGTCGGTAATGTTTAGAGACAAATCGAGCAAAGTTAGAAAAATAAAACAGGGGGTTCCACAGGGTGGTGTCCTTTCCCCGCTACTGTTTAACTTTTACATTTCAAAGCTCCCTCAAACACCAGAGGGAGTCGCGCTTGTCTCTTATGCTGACGATTGCTTGACCATTTCGTCTGGGAATGGAATTGAAGACTTGTGTTCGAAAGTAAAGGGGTATCTCTTCGAGCCTTCCCGCTTCTTCACTGCAAAGAGCCTAATACGGTAGACAAACGGGCTCGATTATTTGCATAACCAGCCTTAATTTGCTTTAACTCATGCATTTTCCTCTTTAAAATGAGCATAAGCAGCCAAACAAATGCACGAAATTTTTGGGAATTAACTCGGATCCGGGGAATTTTCGATGACAACACTGGTAAAAACGGCCAGTTGTTGTCTTTTGTACAAGTAGCCGAGTGGTGAGAGTTGCGAGCTACAAGCCTGTAGCTGCCAGGTTCGATACTCGGTTGGAGCGATTGCGAAAAATTTTTTGTTTTTATTTATTTTATTTTTTTTTTTATTTATTTTTATTTATATATTTAATTTTACTTTATTTTATTTTCATTTGCCTTTTTTTATATCACATTTCTTATTTTACTATTAGTTAATTTTAATTTTTAGAGATGAATTTTGTTAAAAATTCAACAACAACTAACTGAAAGTAACGTAAAAAAAATATAGAACTTATAAAAAAAAGAATGAAAAAGAAATAAAAAAGTATCCTGACCGTGGGACTCGAACCCACGACCTTGCGGCTGGTTTATTCGCATTACTGCCGTTTGTAAGGGTAAAATTTTAATTTGCATTTATGCTTATTAATTCAAATTAATTTTCTCCGTCTGTCTACCATATAACCCTCTCCCCTACATAATCCTCTGCGACTTTGTTCACCACCTGGACGAAGGAGGTCAGGCTACCGTTGGAAATTCACGTCGATGATACACCAATTCCGACGGTGAATAACTCCAAAATACTCGGAGTAATCTTCGACAGTCTGCTCTCCTTCTCTGCGCACGCAACCGTCATTGTCAACAAAGTACAGAGCCGCAACAAGATCCTCAAGTCGCCAGGCAGCAGTACTTGTGGCAAAGACAAAGAAACGTTGCTGGCAACATACAAGGTAATAGGCCGGCCGGTTTTAAATTACGCAGCTGCAGACTACACAAAACACCGCACTACGCACAGCGACTGGATGCCTCCTGATGTCGCCAGAACACTACCTGCACGACGAATCGAAAATGCTTCCGATAACGGAGCACAACTCAATGCTCTGCAAGCAGTTTCTTGTTGGGAGCCATAGACGTGGCCACCCAAATAGGCAACTGCTTGCAGAAGAGCCGTCACCCAGGCACGTCAGGAGGCATCTCAAAGAACTGACGGATGAAGTCCAGAGGTTCATTAAACAACCTCTGGACCCGTCAGCTTATCGACAGGCCCTGAGCGGTATTCACAGGGAGTCAGTCTCGAGTTATGTAGACTCCAGACCTGTGGATGCCGTTCTAGGCGCGCAACCACCGGACATAGACGGGAAGGAGCTTCATCTGCCTCGGGAGACTAGAACCACAATAGCCCAACTTCGCTCTGGCTACTGCAGCAGGTTAAATTCATACCTGAGCAGATTAGACGCAGATGTGCCAAATGAGTGTCCGGCATGCGGAGAAATACCCCATTACTCGAAAAATCTCTTCGTATGCCCCGAAAACCCGACAACCCTAACGCCTTTGTCCCTGTGGACCGGCACCCTGAAATTGTGCATATGGAAACTGTGCATACGAAATAATGCATATGAAAAAAACCGAAATAATGCATATATGCACAGTTTCGGCTGAAAACCGGAATAATGCACATTATAAAAACCGAAGTAATGCATACATGCACAGTTTCGACTCAAAACCGAAATAATGCATATGACAAAAACCGAAATAGTGCATACATGAAAACGAATTTCTTTCTGGATTATAACCTTGTGTTGCCGGAAACGAAGGGCGGAAGTATTTTTGCGCAGAACTTCTCTCTGCGTAGGCGGCCTTTGGCCGCGCTTAGCGATTAAAACCCTTACTAAGTAGAAGTAAATAATTCATATAAGAAAAAAACGAAATTATTCATATGCACACTTTCGTTAGAAAACCGAAATAATGCATATAACAAAAACCGAAATGTCTAAATGCACAGTTTCCATATGCGCAATTTCGGTGCCCCTGTGGACCGACCCTATTGAGGCTACACGCTACTTAGGGCTTCTTGGAGATAATTACCGATCTGGGCGGGGTTGTTGTAGCCGCTACAACAACATCAAAATCCTCCTCACACATAGGCCAAAAATAGTAGCGCTGTGATACCATATGGAATACAAGTCCATTTCGATGTCATGAGTTTTACCGTTGGTCTTATTTCCACCTGTGAGATCTCTGCCAAGCGTGCGTAATATTCTTCTATGATCTTGCAACTTCAACATTGATCCGATGTACCATGTAAGTCAATAAAAGTCCTTATAAGGAAACTAAAGAGCACAGATGAACGTTTTCAGTTTTAGGAGGGCCAAGAATCCTCACCCCATTAGATCCCTTTTCTGCAAAACCACTGCTTGTCATGAAGTGAATACGCATTATGAATTTCCATCAGATTCTATAAAACATATCGGGTTCATTTTTGGGAAACGAATTTTTCATCATACACTCTACTCTCTCTCCAGCGCCACCAGCGTGTTGTCTAGTAGGCTATAATAGTACCATATATGCGAGGTATAACCTCCGACAATTGGACTGGTTTTTGAGTTTAGTCCGAACAACGAAAACGGCTATCATATTATGTATGTATGTACATATATGCTTGGAATGAAAAAAAGCATCATGAAAGTAATAAACCTTTCGAATTTGCATTAACAAAATCGGTTCATAAATAGGGCTTTTATCGGGTCCGTTTTTCGCAAATGCTTTTTTCATCATGCAGGTAGCTTATAATTTGAATTTGAACGAAATCGGTTCATAAATACGACTTTTATAAATAACTCGACTCCCGCGCATGGCAGAATACCGGAACTTGGTACGGCGATATGTATATGAAATCAATCTTATACTCATGGAGAAAAATGGGCTATTTGAAAAGAGGGTGTGACGCCGTAAAAACGTATATATCTATATATAATTTTTCAGTATGTGTGTTTGTGAGTGAAATCCCTGCAGCGTAAATACTAGTACAGAACTAGTGAGTTCACTAGTTTTCGAGAGTCGAATACCGGTACCTTGCAAATCTACCAGCCATGCTTTCTACTGTCGCATTTAACATGGAGTTGTCCTAGGAGGTGACAATTGACTCCCGCTGCGTTACTTTTCACTAGTACTTGTAGTAGTAACATGTAACCTGTAACCGAACCACTTTTTTCTCGTTGTGCACTTCACAGATACTTTTTCATAATTAACAAAAAAAACACAAAAATAAAGATTTTAAATTATATGTTCTGCATAGTGAGATTTGAACTCGAACACTTTCGGTCGCAATTAATTGCAGCCAGCATCTTTGCGCACCCAGCTACAGGCCCAACATAAAAATGTGCTTTCAAATGTTCGCTTTGAATCAAGCCAGGCGACGATTTGTTCAAATTTAAATTTGTCTTTGCTATTGTCTTTGCTATTTATTTTCCTGTGATCGAACGTACAAAAGCTGCAGCGTGGCGTTGTTTGAAATTTTATTATTGGGCTGAACTGATTCTTGATAATTTTAACAAAATTGTCACTTTAACGCGCTATATCTCAGTCGTTTGTGTATCGATCGATTTGAAATTTTCACACAATAAACTACAAACTATTGCAAAGAATTTAAGTTTAACACCATTTCTTAATACTCACTACAAATAAAACTACAGGTTCATAACTTTTTTATGAGAATTAAGAGGGTGTTTGTTTTCAAATGCAAAAGCTGTGTTATAAAGTTTGAAATAAATTTTTTGTTTTAAAACAGTGTTGTAGATGACTATGTAGGGAAGTTTTTGCGAAAGTTTCAGAATTAAACATCAAGTAGTTGCAAAGTTATAACAATATTATTATGACTCACACGGTTAGCAGATTAGGGCGCTGCGCTCTAAAAGGCTTTATAACTCGGAAAAGTAAAAAAAAGTCCCTTTTTATTAGTGATTTATATGTAAAAAGACTTGATCTTTCGATTGAGATAACTAAAAACAATATTAAAAATTACCATAATTCAGAAAAATTACAAATAAATTTTCGTTCAGAATTTTCACCATGAAAATGGGAAAATTTTGGAAAACGCTCAGTGCCATCGCATAGCCCGTACAAAAATCTATAGAAATCATAGTTTTCGAATCATTTTTCCTATTTTCTGTCTGCTTCGCAGCTAGTCGAACAGTAGCTTGTTTTGCACCGCTCAGGGCGCAGGGACATTTGACGTGAATTGCCCCCAAAATAATTTAAGAAATAGAAATGTTATGTAAGAAGGGGTATCTACATATGTATTGCTTTATTTTGGTACTTTTAAGTCCGATATTTGCGTGGTGGTCACACGAGGGAAACATAACATGGAAAAGTATTCAAATTTTATTATTTGTATTTAAATGATAAATAACAAATTCCTTTATGTAATAAGGGAGCACTATTATATTAAAACGGCCAATAACCTTTAGAAAGTGCAATATGTAACCAATATCTCGATTTATTACTACCTGGATCATAATATGCTATTGGAACTAGTAATGTAACTAGTACGAAAGCGACAATGTCTCCGAACCCGCTGCAGGGATCCTCCTAAATGCCCGGACCGATTTTAACGAAGTGTTTTGTGTGCTTTTGAGTGGCTCTCTGAGTAGTGTAGCTTCACAATTTCACCCGCCAGTTGGCGCTGGAGTTATTACTAAAAATCTTATTCATAAATTTGGCTAATATTCAAAATATGCATATATGTAATACTCCTATATTGGCAGTAAGAGACCGTCCGAAAACACTACAGTACAGATATATCAATAAACACGTACGAAAGAAAAGGAACACATAAGTTTATAAATAAACATGTACACGACACATTTACAAAACCGGCACTCAAGTACACAATACATTGACAAAAACAGTACTAGACTGTCTCGCTTTGATTTCGGAATGCTTACACATTGAGATGTTAGCTTACTATCAATATGGAAGTATTACATATATGAAAATATGTATTAGTAACGGTAAAGGCAATACTTTTTCCAAAAAGGGCAAAATTAGCAAAATTTAATATTTTTATATTCTTATTTTTAATATATATCAAAACAATGGATTACAATTTTGCCAAGGAACCACCGAAAAAAGCATAAATTGTGATTTTTTTTATTATTGACTCAATTTTCCACCTAAGTGTAGACGGTACATAATTAGGGATACTATTTCTTTATAAATTTTGACCATTCATTTGAGAACTTGCGTTGATTTTTGAGAATTTTCAACAAATAATGTTAAAAAGGGTTTTATATATATAGTTATAAATAAATAAAGAACAATAAATGGTAAAAACTTGTAGTGTCCCTAATATGTGTACATATTACCTCGTAGGATTGTGTCAACCCATATAAGTTTGTTTAGTGGTTTTCTCTCTCATCTTCCGTCCCAGTTAAACTGCAACAATGCCTCGTCCGAAAATAAATGTTTAATATTTAATGCTGGCGAGGTCCTCAGACACACTTTTTATTTTTAAGATATAAGTGGCCTTTTGAAGAATTTATGTACAGCAATTAGAACGTGAAATATGTATTCCATAATGTAATTCATTACCATGGCTTGTGCATACTCTAGATCTTTTAATTTTGTTTCTATTAAATTCTCAGCGCATGTGGATACAATGTTTTAACATTGCATTCGTAAATCCGTTTTCGTTGGTCATTGCGTTATTAAAAGCACATTTATTCATTTTAAATGAAATATTTTATGAAACTTATCTTTATTTTTCCACAGCACTTTGAGATTTAAACGTCTTTTCGTTTTGCGACTTTCTTTTTTCTGTTGATGTGCGCATTTGAACTTCTTCAGTACCAATAACTTTATAATACCGTTTTATTTATTACGTTTATATATAAAAAATTGTATACCACAATAAAAACTTTTACATTTACTTACTTTTGCTATGAACGGTTTCGAAAAAATGGTAAAATTATCGCATAAACTAATTAGGTACAAAATTATATCCAAGTACTTCAGTATTCGGCATTACTTGGCAGGTACAACTACTTTTGTTGAGCACAAAATGAAGGCCTAGTAAATCTTGCGGTGACTTTTCAACCAACTACCGTTACTTCTATTAGCATTGCCACTCACTTGATCGATTAAATGACAGTCATTCGCTCTAGGGCCAAACTGACATATACAATTTTGCATATGTGTTAGTTTTCGTTGTGAATGTGTTGGAGTTTCTGTCAATCTGTTGTTGGCCTGCAGAGTTCAAATCTGTTTCATATTTGCCAGATTGTTTTGTGCCAGTGAATGCTGTTGAAGGTCCTGGTTTTTTAATACTACTTCCACCAACACTTTTAAAAAACTGTAAATTTTTGGTGTTTTACGGATAATTTGTGTTTGCTATTATTTTTTTCTTTATTATAAGACATCAAGGAAAATATTCATTGTGCACTGTGTTTGGTCATTTACGCTTCTACGGGCTCTATCAGAATTATTTCAAAATTTTTAATATTTCGTTAAAACAATCCTTAAATTATCTTATTGAAAAATTCTATTATTCTTCGGCCATTATATATTCCAATGACGCACTTGGCGACTTCGTCTTGAAGTCTCAAAAGCAATTCGTTTAAACTTATTGGGCCGTATGCATACGGTGACCATTCGTTCCGATTTTGGCGAGACAGTACCTACCGATTTTGTGATAAATTTAGTTCAGAACTTTTCTTCCATGTGGTTGTTGTTGCGTCTCTATCCCAGATAGAGAAATATAACAACAACCCCATGGAAGAAAAAGTTCAGAACTATAACGATGTATCCGCCTTTACCCTTGCGATATTTATAAAATTGTTTTTATTTATTTCTGAATTTTTGTAAACGCTAGATAATTTTATTAGAGAAATATCAGCTTGTGTGTCAACAAGGAATGAACAAACGTTATTTTAATGGGCACAACCTATTTCTGTAGTTTGCATTTTCTTCCCCCTACTTCCGCTGTTGAGGGGCCGCAGCGTTTGAAGCCCTGATAGTGGCATTTATATGTCGGTTATTGCTTTAACGAGTATTGTTACTGCGATTCTGTTATTGTTGTTGTGATTTGTGCGATAACCTTTAAAATGGTTGTTATTTAAGCGATGACTTTGAAAATTGCATGAAAGCTTTGAAGGTTGCGATAAGAACTGAATCTCCTAGTAGTGTGAAGTTATTTGGACACGCGCCAAATGCTTTTATTTGTCGTTTCTTAGTTTCATTAGTTTGGCAGACTATTAATATTGCGACGACATCCTTCAAATATGAAAATGGCGTTGATGCAAGAATTGACTCAACCACGTCTGACTTTGCATTCCATTCCTCAATTATTAAAGAACGCTCCAATGAATCAGATAACTCCTCAACTTGCTTAGCGAAATCCGCATAATTGCTATTCTTAACATGCGGTGATGCTATCTTCCCAGCAACAACTTTTGAATTATCTGGCTTTATACGAGCTCGCAACGCCACCTTAATGTCGGAAATCGTACTAACATTTTGCGGCCAACGTCTTACGGGCCTTACCTATAAGCTAGCGTCCATCAAAGTTTCTATTAAACTAATCTTGTCTAGGAATAACTCCAGTGCTAGTGCGTCACTACTGTAATTCTCACGGATGATCGATGCACACATGCTCATGTTGTTACGTTATTTTGCATTTCAGGTGACGATATATAAGTGGCCGCATATATTTTTTTCTCGTCATTTGCTCTGTCGCTTCAATGCAGAAAAACCAAGTTGTGGGGAATTTCCCGGTACACTGAAATTGATAAGTGTGTACGTAATGTACATATGTACATATATCCGAGAGAGATATTCAATTATGATATTAAAACCCCTGAATAAGTACAATTGAAACCAAGGCGAATACATATAAGGTGGTATCGATTGAACAAATACAACAATTACTTGTATTTTGTTTTTGCTTTTAGCCGACCATTGTCAAATTTCAGCTATTCTTCCCCGAATAAAAAAGGGCGACAGAAAATGCAAACACTCTCACGTTTTCACTCACTCACTAACGAAATTCAAAATTTTGACAATCAAACGCTAGTCACAGCTGATGAAACAACACCACCTTATATAAATTCGCCTTGATTGAAATCATGTGAAAATTTCAATTCCATATTAAATATATTTACATATGTGTGCAAGTACATATATGGGCAAATCTTCGGAACCCTGTGCTTTTCTGTCACTCACCTTTAAATCAATTTTACTAATGTAATTTTATTTTTAATAAAAAACTTGGGTAATATTGATAACTTATTTAATTTTGTATTGTAAAAATATAATTTTCATTTTTAAAAGCAATCAAATTAATTAAAATAACTATTGACGTGCCACTTTGGGTACCTTTTGAAAGTTTTTGAGTATAACTTTTTCAGCGCAAAACAGAGATTTTCAAAAATCATGGCAAAAAGTAAATGTAATATTGGAATATGCATTAGGCGTTGAGAAAAATATGTGCTCCTCATTGGAAATAAACTGTAACAATTTGAAATCTGTCACTCGTAATTATTAAAAATGTAATATTTCAAGTTCTTTTCGATTTTGAACTTTCAGCGATTACTAAATTGTTCTTATTTCTTTATATACATACTAATTACACATTAAAGATAAAAATAAGACCTTTTACAGCTGCGTGCCTTTGAAAATATTGACAACTAGATCGCCCTCACCTGCTTCGCTGAGTGTATGAAATTTATACGTGCTACATTGAGTAAAATTTATTTCAAGAGAACTTAATTAAAAAACAGGAGGTTAAAAATTTGTTTAACCATTTTCAAAATATTTTCAAACTTAAACTTTCTTAAACTTCTCACTTGTCATACTTTTTCAATTAACTTATCCCCTGAACTCAATTTAAGATTTTAGACAGATGAAAACCCCTTACATGTAGTTTTGAAATGAAGCCCTTTCAAACCCATTTCGACTGATACTCATATTGATATAAATCATTTAGATTATTGAATAGTTTGAATTTAACCTTTTAAATAGTTGGCAACCTTTTACAACCCCTTTCGTCTGACACTCATATTGTGATACATATTCAAAACCATATCGATTTATACCAATCTTCTATAACACTACATATTTTGAAAGCCGTTTTTTATGTGTTCGCAAAGCTCGAGAACGGACGAACCGATTTTTTTTTGAAATTTCGGGCATCTGCTTCAGACGTCCCAAGGATGGTTATAGGCTAAAAAAAAAAAATTCGATATATGAGGAGGGCGTGGCACCTCCCATACAAACCGATTTGTTCATACTGCATATCTCTGGAAGTGTTCATGGCAGAATACCGGAACTTGGTACGGCGATATATGAAATCAATCTTATACTCATGGAGAAAAATGGGCTATTTGAAAAGAGGGCGTGGCGCCGTAAAAACGTATATATATATAATTCTTCTGTATATGTGTTTGGGAGTGAAATCCTCCTAAATGCCCGGACCGATTTTAACGAAGTTTTTTGTGTGCTTTTGAGTGGCCCTCTGAGTAGTGTAGCTTCACAATTTCACCCGCCTGTTGGCGCTGGAGTTATTACTAAAAACCTTATTCATAAATTTGGCTAATATTCAATGTATTAGTAATGGTAAAGGCAATACTTTTTCCAAAAAGGTCTGCCAGGGGGCGATGGAGTCATTACGAATAATCGCCAAGTTAGAAAAGGTGCCGTGAATGTCAAATCGAACTCTTGTGCGTTACGATTGGTTCAATGGATGTGATTTGCCAATATATTATGCGTTAAAGCTTCATTCGAAGAAACCAGGGTTGGGTTGTGCAGTGATAAATCTCAAATCACCACCTATAAATCAACCGCCAGAACCATTGCTCGCCTTTTCCCACAATATTTAATTTTAAATAATTGAATTTAATTTTTAAAAAGGTGGCAACCCTGTGAAATACTTAAATATTATTCAAAACTTTCAAACTAAAGGTTTCTTAACAATATTCCGTTAGACAACCATATTTTAATTCTTCAGATAGCTTGCGTATAATTAATTTAAATTTGACTTTTCCAACAGGTGGCAACCCGTTTCAAAATATATTGGAACTACAGCTTTTTTAAGCTTCTTGACATCCATTTTTTAATTTAATTTTCAAATAAATAACTCCCATATTTTTTTTAAAAGGTGGCAGCCCTCATCCATGCGTAGATAATGATTTTATATATCTCCATACAAAGTTCCAGTAATCTATCAAAAATATTTCCTGAGAAATGCAGTATAAAAAATTCCGTTTGTATGGGAGGTGCCACGCCCCCTTGTCTAATCAAGATTAAATTTATCCTATATTTTAAGTTGGGCTAAATGACAGCAGTGTACTAAAATTCATGATGATCGGTTGAGTAGTTAAAGCGTGAAAGCGTAGCAAACAAACAAACTCACTTTCGGATTTATAATATTAGTAAGGAAGTAAGGATATAACAAATATTGTATGAATAGGTCTTTGCGTGAATGGCTTCCAAATTTCCCTTTGTTTGATAGCACACTGACAGGCTAAAGCATAAGAGGTTGGCATTAAGCGTGATCGTTAGATAACATTCTTCACAAAGTTCGTTGAAAATTCTAAATACATAAAATAATTTTAGTCTAAAATACGGCCACGAATTTGTATGTGTGTATGTGAGGATTTTCAGATTCTTGGGCAGTGCGGCTAACGAATTTTTAAATATTTACTCCAAAATGATATTTTCAAGGAATCTTAAGCGAAAAGTAGTTTTTCGTAAAAGTTTTTGGAAACTGGGCGTGGCTCGCCCACTTGTGTCAAATGTTTGTATCTCGAAAACCACTTACCAATCGTTACCAAATTTTATGTACACATTACACCTGACGTTTTTAAATACTGCCTTAAAAATTTTTGAAATCGGACAAAAACTACGCTCTCTAGAAGTATCCCTAACGATGAGTTTTCGAAAAATATTGTTTTTTACTTATAACTCTTTAAGCATTTGAGAAAAATAAATCACACAAGAATTTACTGGTTCCTCAATGGATTTCAAACAATTTGATGTATAATTTATTTGTGAGCGTTCAATTTAAAAATTTACGATTTTTTAGCGTCGAATCGCACGGTTCCGGAGATTTGCGCATATACGTATGTATGATATATGATCCAGTAAAAATGTAGTTTCAACTTCAAAAATGGTATAAAGATTTTATTTCGCCATTGGATTATGCAGACAACAATAATCGTAAAATCCGATTTGTGAGTCTAGATACAGACATACTTATGTATATAACGGGCTTTCTTAAGTATCAGAAAAAATCAATACAAATTTGGTTTTGCTGATTATCAAAAAAAAAAAGTTATCAAGGAAAATTCGATTCTCTTCAAATCAAGTTATATGGGTGCATATGTGTGTACATTAGACTGCATCACTCCCCATACAAAAAAAATCGTTACTATCTTTCCATAGGAATTATAAAATCTATTATACTTTACCTGGACCAATTTGAAAATACCTCTAAAAATGGAGTTTTTTATAAATAAAAATCGAGTTTTTTATAAATAAAAATGGGGTTTTTTATGAAGAAAAATAGTTTCTTAAAGATTTTTTTTTAAATCCCCTCAAACGACAAAGCGGATTAAGCTTAGAAAATGTGCATAAAATATGTTAAAAAAATTTTTAACGGAATCGTAATGATGAGATTTTTGATGCTGTTTTTTAACTATTTTCAAAGATTGGTATAAGAAAAACTTTAATAACTGAACCTAAACTTTTCCGATTTAGACTTAAGAGGTATCATTGGAAAGGTATTTTCTCATCCTTTTTATTTCTTTGCTAATAAACTCATACAAAGGATGAAAGAGAAAGGTAGGATGAACGAACGTCATTCAAAGTTGAATTAGATTGTGTTGGTTATTGAAAAAAAAAAATGGAACACGAATGACTTTTTTTGGACAGAAATAAAAACAGTGTGACAATACCTTTCTATTGAGATCCCATAAGTCTAAATCAGAATAGTTTTGGCTCATTATTCAAGTTTTGCGTAAATCAATCTTGGAAAAAGTGAAAAAAACAGCATCAAAAATCTCATTCTTACGATTCCGTTGAAAAGATTATCAAATATTTTTATGCAGATTTCTTAAGCCTAATCTGTTTTGTCATCTGAGGGGACTTTTTTCAAAAAGTTTTTTAATAAACTATATTTATTCATAAAAAACTCCATTCTTGGAGGTATTTTCAAATCGGTCCAGCTAACTTCAATCTTAGTATTTTTCCGAAGTATTTTGGATTGTAACTCCTGTCGTTTAAGAGTTATGAATGTTTCAACAGCGAACTGTTACATTACAATTTTCAGAAGTACTTTTTAAAGTTGATTTATATTTTTGAAAAAGTCGCCTCTCCCAATATAATGTTTTTAAAAGTTGGTACACAGTTTCTTAGCTTAAGGATGGAACTTAAGAACTACGTATTAATTTAACTAATAAAATTAATTTTGAGGGAAATATTTGCAAAAAAATTATCGGACTGTTACGTTACAGAAAAAGACTGTTACGTTACCTGCGCGATATATGTGTAGCGATAAGATTATAATTAGGATTTTAAATTAGGTTTTTAGATGGCGTAATGAGTTAGAAAGTATGTGTTTGCTTTGGCGATGTTAGATTCAAGGACACGGCAGTTAAAGGAAACATCTTATAGCACCATTCGAGTGGCATTTTGAAGGATAGTACTAGAAAAATAGCCGAAATAATTCCAATCGATTTTTTATTATATATTCGGAAAATCGTCTTCTTCTTTTAGTTTCTTATTTCGCTTCTTTTGATCTGGTTCCTTTTTGATTTTTCTACGAAATTCTTATCTTCTGTTAGAAAGAACAAAAATTTTAACAATGGGACAACAGCACTTTGAATAGCTTGCGTGGCCTATCTTTAACTAAATAAGAAAAAACTGTTACCTGAAAGTTCTATCAATAGAAAAGACTGTTGCGTTACAAATAGCTTCCCATCGAAAACACATGGATAAATAAGAGTATAGTATTTTATTTTATTGTAAAATAAGACCAGAAATGCCCGAATAAACTAGATTTTCCCTTTTTTAGCCTGGTGGATTCCGCGCCGAAAAACTTTTTAATATTTTAGATTGTTACATTACATTGAAAAATACTGGCGACTTTATTTTCATATAGAAAGCTAATCGCTGATTTTTTTGTCGAATACATTTTTGATTAACTTCAAAGTAATACAAGGCAAGTAAAGAGAAGCAAGTATAATGCAAAAAATAAACTACCATGATAAGAAACTATTTTTTGATTATAAAACAGATTTTTGACATTTCTCCAGATGCAATCATTAAGCATAGCTTTGCCACATCGAAATTTTTTGAGAGGGGAGATTTTCTTTTAAATATTGGGGATTTAATAAAAGAGTAAAATTTACATACAAAAAATAGCAAGTTCATGTGTTCGATAATCAAATTTGAACGTTTTTCTCAAGCGTTTTAAAGATCCTTTGAATAATATCGATGTGCAGAAATGAAGTAATAAAATAAAATCCAGTCTTGAAACATTTATTTATTAAAATTTTTTTATTTTTTTTTTATTAAAAAAAAAATAAATGGATTTACATAACAAAACTCTTTTTTAAATAGTCTGAAGAAGATGTATTGATAGATATTTCGTCATTAAAGCATAGTCCGAAACAGGCTTCGGAGAAGGATGTATGGGCTCATTGCCTCACAATTAAACGAGTCACAATTCAGAATTCTCCCGAAGTGAAGTATTCAGAAGTAATTCAGGATACAAAACCGTCGTGTAAATCTAACGTGGAACACAAAAGAACACGAAAGAAAAGAAAAAAAGAATTGACAGCATTTTGGCAATGTAAGCAGGTCTTTGGCAAAACGTGGGGTGTGTCACCATAGGGAATCCTCAGGATTTATACCTCTATGATCAGACCCATAATTATCTATGCGTCAGTGGTATAGTGGAGCAGATTCTCAATCAAGAGCGTGGGAAGTCTGCTTGCTAAACTTCAAAGAACTACTGCCATGTGCTGTCCTGAAGATTTCTCTACAATACGTGGCGCTGCTCTTGATGCACTGCTGTACTTACCATCACTTTGTGTCTTCATACGAGGGGAAGCTTTAAAGGCCACCTGCAGACTAAAAAGAAATGGATGCTGGTATAGCACTGAGTGGGGCAAGGCGGAAATTGCTAGCGGCAGATATCTGAGCACTTGTGTCTTTGCCACAGGATAGTACGCCACCTTTACCTTTGTTGAAGAGATTCTATAATGTTTAGTTCCCTGCGGCTGAATGCTGGTTTAGTACCAGCACTGAGCCCGGAATCACACATAATCGAATCTTCAATGATGGCTCCAAAACTGACTCTCTTGGACTTTTCTCTGGGGAAGTATGCTTCGATCTTCCAGGCTGAGGTGTTTGCAGTGACAGCTAAACTGCACTTAAGGCATTGGGCAGCCCTCTAACTACTTACTTCCAAACTCTGGGTGCCAGTTCAACCGGCAGTAACTCCTATCGTCCATAACTATAATATCTATCATAGCATGAAGCACCGAAATTAATGCCTTACCTTTGCAAAGCACATCCAAATCCTTTTCGGTGACTGGCTTTAGAAGAAACTAATTTAATAATAGCTAATTTTTGCGGTGGACAACATATTTACCGGTCTTTTATTTCAAAGAAAAAGTCAGTTGGTTGCTTTCTCAAATATGGCGATGTATGAATTTCAATTTTCGTCATTGCTCAGACCGAAGACAAATTTCCTTTTAATTTTCTAAATATTTTTTTTTTT